>NW_007578416.1:184493-226951 GCF_000690725.1 Stegastes partitus | reverse complement strand
TTATTATTATTATTATTATTACAAGGTGCTTTGACTGTCAAAACATGTAAACACAGAGACAATCAAGCACGACATAAAGCACAGGGAGACATAGCAGATTGGTCAAATAAAATAAATAATAGAAATGATGATGAAAGGTTAAATGAATAATTACCTAGAATAGGATGCATTTCAAACAAAGAATCAAGGCCGTTTAAAAATTGAAGAATAAGATTGAAGATTAAAAGTTAAAAATCAAAGATTAAAGAATTAATTAATTAGATTAAATATTATTAATTATTTTTGAAGTTCTCCCAGTTTTCCCTCCTTCCTCTGATTCTTCCATGTGTCCCTCCCAGAATCGCCTCACCACAGGGGTGTTCTCAGTGTTTCCCTGCACAGGGACCTTGCAGCCTGGGTCTCAGCAGAAGGTGACAGTGGACTGTGTAGCTGAACAGCTGGGAAGCTGGAACCAAGGTCTGCTTGTTGACATCAGTGGCCGGGACCCCTCAGACCACCCCGATGGCATTCCTTACAGACTGCTGGCTGAAGTCTGCAAGCCAGGTGAGAGCAGAAAGAGTCTTATTTGATTAGTGAACCTGACTGGACTGTGACTTCATTCCACATGGCTCGTTTCCAAACACGCTATATGCACGAGTTCTCCAAATGTCACTGTGCACTGGCTGTGTTAATATTTACAGGGTCTACATCAAGGGGGGAAAAAAGTGTTAAATGTTAACCATTCTCCACCTCTGGCTGGTCCTATTACTTCAACTAATATTGTATCTAATTCAGTTTTTTGTGTGTGTGTGTTTTGTTTTTTTTTTCTTTCCCCCAGGTATAGTGTTAGACATGGCCTCCATCTTTGAGGAACACCATCTGTGTCACAGCAGCAGCCAGCTCTCCTCTGAGCAATTTTGCAATGCTGAATGCATTTATGTTCTGGAGGAGAACAAGTTTATATTCAACAAAGTCCTGGTGGGACAAACCGCTCAGGCTCGCTTCAAACTCACCAACAACAGCAAGGTGTCCTGCGTGCTCAGCTTGGCCATCAAATATGTTGGCGCTAAGGTAAGATGTTTAAAGCTTTGTTGTGCAGCTATACAGGACTACCACTGATTGTGGTACAGTAAATGGCAGTTACATTAAAGGTCAAACTATTATGTATTTCCTTACAGACATCTCGAAACATGGAGGTCTTTGGTTTGTCTCTTACAACACTGAGCATTCCCAACCAGTCACAGGCGTTTGCTGTGGTCACCTTCACACCTCAGGCAATGCAGCTCTACCGTGCTGTCTTTGAGGCCACGATTGAGGGAACCAGCAGGTAAATACAGTAAAGTTTATACTTGTAAAGATCATGTGTATCTTGGCAATCTGGAGCTATGGAATATGGAATTATTGAAACACATGCGTCTGTCACAAAAAAACAAAAAAACAGCCATGCACTTTGGTGCTTTTATACATCTATTACAGGTCTTCTGGAAATATGACAAAATCTGCTGGTCAAAAATATACATGCTTTGGAAGAGAGAAGTTAAGGCCTTCCCAAAAGAGACTTCCCAAAGTCCTGACTTACACTCTGTTAAGGCATCGGTGTCAGAAAGCCAACATATTTAGTTGAACTGCACCAATTCTGTCAAGAGAGGGGTCAAAGATACAACCAGAAACTTGTGAATGGCTGGTGAATGCCTAGTTGAATTAAGAATGGCTGAATGGACATTTAACCAGATATTAGCATTACTGTATGTATATTTTTGATCCAGCAGATTTTGTCATATTTCCAAAAGACCTATAATAAATTAAGGAATGAAGCAAAATGTGTGATTGTTTTTTGTGACGAACACACGTGTTTTAAATACTCCATCATAGAAAATTCAGTGTTATAAGAGTCACTGGAAACTCAAAGTTGTAATGACATACATTCCCTTTACAAGTGTATAAACTTTTGTTTCAAACTTTAAACTGCATTACTGTCTTTTTTCCATTTTTTCTCCCACTGCTGTGATTATAGTAAGAGAATAGAACCACCTTTTGTTTTGTGTTCTTGTCCAGCGTTCGTCCCAGCGATGTATCCAGAACGACACCCACAGTCAAAGGCAAGGTGCTGGAGTTCGACCTGATCGGAAAGGGAACTCTTCCCAGCGTGTGTGTGGTGCGTCCGGCTTTGAGGAGCTGCGACGGAAACCCAATGCTGCAGTTTAGACGCGTGTTGGTAGGACGCAGACACACCATGCCCCTGGTGCTGCTCAATGATGGAAATATTCCAGCTCAGGTGAGAGGAAACACATTACTCTGCCCAGTTTTACATCATAATAAGAAAACGAAACTTCAAAATTTTCTGTATATTCTTCCTGTATTTTTATTTTCACTTGCATCAAATACAAATAAACCAAAAACATTTTAGATATATTACATATTTATAATGCCCTTATGATCATAACACAGCCTGGGAAGGATTTTGTGAAGAGACGTGTTTTCTGAAACTGTTGTGTAGGTCCAGATTGAGATGCTGGATAAACATGATGCTTTCGCCCTCAAAGCTGCTCCTGGCAACACTTGCAGCTCCACACAGATTGACAGCATCACTGCCTCAGGTAACACTTCAACCAATAAATGCTGTAAAATGTACCTCCTCTTCACTTGAATAATTCATAGTTACACGTATACTTTAAGACGTCAGTATTCTTTTCACTTTTGCTCAGTTCAGTTCCCATGAACTCGTGCTGCTGTTATTGCTGAGGCTCTGTGTTTTAGAATCTACAATATATCCCAGATGTTAATTTCTCACACTGCTCTTAAGTCTGGACCCTCATAGACTTTAACACACTAATGTCAACCATAATAATTTGTTGTTTTTATATTAGTAATCCAGTGGAATAAGCACATAGACAGTATGTGCAGTGTCAGTACAATTCTGTCCTGATGTGTTTTACTTCTGTCTTGGGTCACTTGTGTCAGAAGAATCCTCTTCTTCTTCCTCCGCAGAGCATCAGGTGATGCACAGAGCCACTCTGAGGCTGGATGTTAATGAATCGGTGGAGTTTGAGGTCTGCTTCTGCTCTGACAAACCCCTGAGTGTCAAGACACAGATGTCCCTGCAGGTGGAGGACAACCAGTACAGCAATACCACGATACAAGTGACAGGAGAGGCCTACCAGGAACTCGTCTCTTTGGATAACATCAACCGGTCATCGCAGGAAATGGATCAGGAGGAGGACGAGGAAGGTATGAGAAGAAGGGAGGGCATGGGAGTGAATAGGAGAGAGGGAGACATATAACATGGTAGAAATAGAGAGGAAAAGGTGTAAAGTGTACAGCAGGTATTTCAGAAGTAGCTGCAGCCCCCTGATTGTGAGAATTGCTGTGATTTAGTAAAACAGAAGCTTGTTTTCTCTCCTGAATTGAACTAAAAGGCATATTTCTCTCTTTTAGATAATTACGAGGTGCTGAATTTTGGCGACTGCCACGTAGACTGGCCATACCAAGAGAGTTTCACCATGACCAACCACGGCAGCAGCCAGGTGGTGAGGTTTGAGTGGCATCCAGGTGGACCCCATCTCGTCTTTTCACCGCAGGTAACTAAATAAAGGAATGCAGATTGTAGAAACACTTAAACGTGGGTCAGACGTGGAGAGAGAGGGTTTTTTAAGCACTGGTTCATCTCAGCAAACTACTGTACATTAGTAAAAATATATTACATGTATTCATTTTAATAAATAAATGCCAATCTATCAACCCTAAATGTATTAATATGAGGTGAGATTACTAAATACTTCATGTCACATACAACCATTGGCAGATCAATTACACAGCTGTTGTTGGGCAGAGACCTATAAAAGGCATCACCCTTTACCAAAAGATTTATCGTCGCTTTCTCATTGTTAGTTTTTTTCTCTTTACAGTTGTTTTGTATCAGTTTGCAGTTGTTTTTTCTGCCTTTGTAGTCATTTTGTGGAATTTTTTGCATATGATTGTAGTCGTTTTCTCTTCTGTTGTTTCACACAGAGGCTCAGGCTCAGTGGTCTTGGGCCTGTACAGAGTAGACAACTTTAATAATCCATCCACAGTCCACATGACATGTGATAATAAAAAGCATGACAGTTGGTACACTACAGTTTTCAGAAATGCTTTAACTTTCCAGCTGGGATTGTAGAAATGTCAATTAGCAAACAAACTGACTCCAGTGACTGGAAACTATTGGTCAACTCTCCCACAGGCAAACCAGCTCATCATCCTAAAAAGCATCTTTAAATTGTGAAGTTCTCTGTCAATGTGTTTCTGAAGTCGGTTTTTGAAGTGATTCATATTCATGTGAAGCTAAGAAGTTCATATTGAATATTGTTTTACTCTTTACAGTTCCTGTATTATGAAGATTAATGAACAAAAGAATTAAACTGATAAAGGTTTTCAGATACTACAATTTACTTCTGATCTGGTCCCAAATTGTACAAGTAACAAGTTTCACGTTTTTTGTTGTTGTTTTGGGTTTTTTTTTAAATCATATTAACAAGCTATTTATCACCTTCTATCAACTTGATGTGTACCCTGTGGTTAAAGCTATAAATGAAAAACTAAAGTATATGATGTATGTCATATTCTAAAATGATATTTTAAAAAAATAAACTTTTTAATGTTTGCTTTGGTAAATGTTTGGCTGTATTTGATTTTTTAAAAAGACTCTGCTTGTTGTTTCATTTTTTTAGGTGGGTCACCTTCATGCTGGTTGTTCGAAGGAAGTGACTGTCACCTTTAGGTCCAGTCAGCCAGCAGCTCTGAGCAGAGAATCAGTGAGATGTAAGATTTGTCAGGTGGAGTTCCAGCAGCCACTTGAGCAGGTGGCTGACTGGGACGACAGGAAGAGGACGGTGCAGTGGCTGAGCTCCTCAAAGCAGGCTTCAGATGCACCTCAGCAGCCTGTGCAGAATAAGGTAGTCGTGGTCTCTCGGTTGTTGTGCTGTAGTGACGTGTGGGTGCTGCATATGTTCATTCACGTGTTCGTTTGCGTGCAGGTGATAAAGACAGATCCTGAGCCCAGCTGCTCTGTGGTCGAGGGCTCTCAGTGGGAGTTGGATTTGCGTGTCAGTGCAGTTTGTGACTATGCAAAGTTCAGCTGCAACACCGACACCATCCACTTCAAAGACACCATGCTTTACCAAACCAGGCTCCACCAGTAAGTCAGACTCTGTGTGCAATAAACTGATAGATGGAACATCAAATGGACATGTTACCATGGTAAAACAAACTAACAAACAAAACGACCTGAATGTAATGTACAATCTATACAGTACAGAAAATGTGCAGTATGTGGATAAATGCAAATCATTTGTGATGTAAAAAATACACAACTGGCATGTATCATATATTCAGTGTGCAAAAAAATGGCTTGCATATCTGAATTATCAACATAACATAAAATAGAAAACAGTAAGTAGAAACATTTGGAGTCTCAGAATATATGTAGCATTATGCACAGAGGTCAACATTTGCACCCATCAGTTTTGAGAGCATCCTCACGTACGTCTGTCACTTTCTGAATAGTGTCTATTTCACTCATAATGATGGAGCTGGTCTTCCTGATGAGTTTATTAATCCTGGTCTTGTGTGCTGTGCGAGTGTTTTCTCTCCAGCACATCACAACAAAGAGCACAGCAGTGGCCTTCTTAAAAAATGCAGAGAGCTTTGGCCCTTCTTATATAGCGCCTTAATGTGGAGAGCCAGTCCAGGTTGTTGTCCACCTGTACTCATCCAATTTTTGAATCAACAAATAACAAATAAATTTGTTTTTGGACTTGTACTTTTCAGATACAAAGTTATAAAACTACTGAAGGTCAATACAACAATATAGGTTGAACTGTACCTCATGTCATGTAGCTTAAACTCCCTTCCTGTACTCCATGCATTTTAATTCAGCAGTCACTGTAAAATCCTCTATTAATGAATGTCTATCCTTTTATTGTGTGTTTGTGTGTGTGTGTGTCTGTGTGTATGCACATTTAGATTGCAGATAGTGAATGAGGGCAAAGTCAGAGTGGATTTCTCCTGGCAAGTCTTCATGGATCCAAACAGCAGCACTGTCAGCCGTGACCAAGGAGGTACTGCACACATGTTTTTGTTTGTCATTAGTTTAACTTATCAGTGATGAATGTGGCTTTGAATATCACCTTTAACTGCTCTTCCTGTACCATTATGTTCCAGAACTGGACATGTTATGTACTTGTTATGAATATTTTAATGCTTTAAAGGAAGGACTTGTAAATTGAACATGCACTGTCTGTAACAGATGGGACTTCCACCCCTCGACCTGGCAGCCGGTCAGCAGGATCGCGGACTGGATCTCGACCTTCCAGCGCTCTGGCTAGCGTGATGTCTGTTCTGACGGGGAACCTCGAGCTGCCTCCTCTCAGCGTTGAGCCCAACTTCGGCGCCATAGAGCCTGGAGCCACACAGAACTTCAGCGTTTGCTTTTCACCGCTGGAGGTGGCCCAGTTTCAGGGCAGACTGTTGTGCAGGTAAATTTAATGCAAATGTAAAACTTTAAATGCTAATAAGGGCTCTTACACTTTGTTGTAAAACAGAGACAATTTACAGTTACAAAAGGTTTAAGCTGCAGCTTGTGGGTTAGACTATTATTACTTAGTGAAGTAGTCACACAGCATTAAAGATTAAATTCATTTTCACCTGAATTCAAACGCTATGTCCAATGATCAGGGCAGCAAAAGATAACTACATGGACCCTCATATACAAAGAAAATAATAAACATGATACAATCAGTCACCCTCCTTAAGAATTAAGATGTTACTTACCATCTGTACATCCACTTTTCACAGCAGTTCTCAGGTTAAATAATAATAATAATAATAAATAATAAATAATTTCTACTGTACTGCTGATTCTAATTGAATATTATACCTGTAGCGTGTCTGCATTTTATTCTCTAATTTATTTAACATTGACAGTTATAAGGTATTTGAGTCCAATGACCAACTTAAGTTTTTAGACTGGCCTTCACAAAGTCCTGACCTAAACCTCATCAAGACCCTGTAGGCTGTCATGAAGAAACAAGTGTGTGTCAGAAAGCTAACAAATTTAGTAGAACTGCATCAAGTGTGTCAAGAGGAGGATCAAAGATACAACTAGAAGCTTGTGGACAGAAACCAAAGGGGCCCAAATGAAGTGGACATGGTCGCTTAGACCTTTACCCAAATATTAGCATTACTGTATATCTTTGACCCAGTAGATTTGGTCACATTTCCAGAAGACCTATATTATAATTCTTCTGAAAGAAGCCAAATACATAATTGTTTTCCGTGACCAAGACGCATGGGTTTTATTTCAGTTCAATAAAAAAGAACAGAGAACCCAATGGTGGCAACGGTGGGAAGGAACAAAAAAAACAACCAAAAAAAAAAACCCTTTAATGGGAAGGAAAGAAATGATTTGGCTTTAATTATATATAGGTTATAGGAGTCAAATACATGGTCTTTACAAGTGTGTGTAAACTTTGTGTTCACAGCTGTATTGCTAGTTTTGATACCTATTTCTTATGTCTGTTTGTGTACATGTTGCTTCCAGCATCTCCAACCTGCAGAATGGGGATGAGGCCCCCAGTATGTCAGTGTGCGGCCGCAGTGTGTTGCCCCACTGCCACTTTGACCTGGAGGACTCGGACTACATCACCGGAAACCGCCGCAACCCCGAATTCAGGAGCCCTCTGGACCCCAACACCAGGGTTTTAGAGTTCAATGCCATCGGAGTGTCTGCACCAGCAACAAGGTAATAGAGGAAGAGATAAGAATCTTTCAGTTCTGTCTGTGTGAACCCTAATGTTTTATGTGTGTGGTTTCCTCTGCAGATCTTTCAGTGTGGTGAACCCAACCAGTAAGCCCTACTTATTCCAGTGGAGGTGTGAGGACACAGCTGGTGGTCTGTTCAACTGTCTCACACCGTGTGGAACCATCCAATCTGGGAATAAAGTGGAAGTAAGAATGGAAATTAATGCACACAATCAAGCGGTCTTAAATCATAGAGGAGTGGTGATGTCTCATATAATTTCTCCTCCAGTTTCCTCCAGTTTGTCACCTTGTCCTGCCTCCTTTATTGCATATTATATATTATTATGTTTCTTTCTGTCTCCTTGTTTTAACCTTTTTAATCATCACTCTACACTCTTCTTCCCACTCCTCTGAAACTTAATCCATCTCACTCTCCTACTTACTTTTTTTGAGCTGTTAATCATCCCTACTTCTCTGTTCTGTCTGTGTGTGCAGATGTGTTTTGAATATGCAGCTGAGCAGCTGGATGCGATGGAGTCACTCTGGAGCTTTGTGATTGAGACTCTGTCAGTGTCTGTTCCCTTCCTGTTTGTGGGAACAGCTAGAGAGCCACTCGTTTATCTCGACAGACCTCATCTTGACTTTGGAGAACTGCATGTTGGTACGTAACACTCTCATACATGCGAGGTGTGGCCATTAAATAATAAGAATAATGCTGCAATTCAGTTTTAACCACTGCATTCTGTTCCTCCACGGATCAAAGCAGAGCAGCAGATCTTCCTTTATTTGTCTCTGAAGCTTTGTTGCTTTTTTCGTCACTCCTGGATTAGACTTGAAACAGGTTCCCTGAGTGCAGACCTGATTTTAGGGTAAAGAGAAAAAGTCACATGGTGCTAAATCAGATGGAAAGAGAGGATGGTCAAGTACTGCAATGCATTTCTGGGCCAAAAACGGCTTCACTGAAAGAGCTGAGTGTGCTGGTGCATTTTCCTGATGAAGGATAAAAACCATTTTATCGCAGCTGTGGCCTCTTTCTTCTGACCCTTTCTTGATAAGTTTCTGGTTTGTAATAGTGTTGCTCCATCATTTAATGGCCACACCACATACACAATGGCATGCACTTTATGAATATTTCTTCTTCTGGTGGTGACATTATGAGGAAGTTTGCATATATCCTTTGTAGTTCAGAGCATATTTGTAATTTTGAAGGTTTTTATTGGTTTATTTCGATGATATCCACACAGCCCTGGCTGGGGTTAAGGTTTTGTTCAGTGTAAAGAAACATCAGTCATTGTCATCTAAAACTAAAGCATGTGCACTGATTTGCAGTAAAAAGAACTGAATCTGGTCATCCAAAAAATACTTTATGCATTGACAAATATAAAGTTTTCCCTTTTGTAGGTGATATTGAAACTAAATAGGCTCATAAATTAGACTTTGCAGCATCTAATTCCACAATTTGAACAATGAATGGTTCTGAAATGAGGTTTAGATGAATCACACATAAATATTGAAGCCTACTTCATTAAAATGAAACAAGCTTAACTCTATGTGTCCATAAGAGCAGTATAAAAGGGAGCTGATTGTTAAAATCTCTGGTCTCATAGTAAAACAGCACATTTATGCATTAACATACTGTTAGTGGTTTTAGAGTTCAGATCAGAACTACATCTGGATTCTAAAATGGGGGTTATCAGCAGATGTGTAGTGACACTGGTTAGTTGCTTTTAAGGACGATGAATGAATGATGTATTCCACTCTAATGTATGCTCTTATTCGACATGCTGTGCAATCAGTTGTGTGTGTATTTTCCTGCACAGGTCATAAAGCGGAGCAGACAGTAGATGTGGTGAATGCAGAGGAGGAGCCCTTCCACTTCACTGTCCTGCAGTCGTCTCTTCTCTGTGAAGACCAGCAATCAAGCCTCAATGTGCAGCCAATGACTGGCACAGTGGCACCAAAGGACAGGTTAATGACCCTCTAACATACAATAAATACAAATTATTGTTAATACTTTGATAATAATATGCCATACGGATTTTTTTCAGGTTAAAGACATTGATGTTTATGAGGCAGCTGTACTGTTCTGTCAAAGAAAACTGTGTATCTGTCAATTGGTTGTGAACTCTTTGATGCAGGTTGCCATTGTCAGTGTCCTTCACACCTTCCTTGGAGGGAAATGTGAGTTTCAGACTGGTACTGAGGGTGAAGAGGAAGTCAGAGCCGCTCACACTGACAGTTAAGGCCGACTGTTTCACCATGAGCGCTTCTGTTCAAGTTCAGAATCCAGACGGAGGCCTCAACGAGAACCACCAAGACCCTCTAGACTTTGGGAAGGTCGGCACAGGTTCCCTCTACAGACACCCATGCTGACATGCACAGCCGCACGCCTTCATATGTGAACTTTAAATGTGACATTCACCTTCCTGTGTGTCTGTTTCTAGGTGGGGATTTCAGAGCAATCAGCCTTTAATTTCCTGGTGTCCAATCAAGCAAAATTCACCATGGAAGTGAACTTTGACCTGACGGGTCCCACAGAGCTGCTGCAACACTTGGAGGCAAAACCACAAAATGGTACTATTGAGGTTGGAAAGCAGCTGCAGTCAGCACTGTTCTTTAGTCCACTGAAAATGTGCAACCTCCGGGACATCGGACTTAATATCAAGGTATTGTGGGTTGTTACAGAGGTAGCAGAGCTTTAAAGGATCTGCAGGGCTTTTTAATCCAAAATATAAGTTTTTGCGAGTAGTTTGTCTTTGTCAAGCTAAGAAAGATTGTCTTCGTGTGCAGCCATAAATAATTGGTTAACAGTGATACAGACTTTCCCCTAGTTCATGTTGCTGTTTCCACATTTTCTAAAGCGTAGTGAAAACAACCCAGTCTGCTGACAAGATGTGGCATTGTAAAGCTTTAACACATTTTTTGTTTTTTTATTTTTTATTTCATCATTTGACTAAGACACAAATACCAAGTGACAGTATTATTGAACTAGACTTTTGCTTCATTGGCTTAAAACCTTCAAAGCAAACCAACACCCCATTTACTGAGCAAAAACACAAAGAGAGACATCTTAAACTTTAGCTGGTAATCTTCAAGGGGTCTTTTCATGTCCAGGGATTTTTCTGGCAACCCTCAAAGAGGTTGTAGACGCCTCTCAAGGAGGTTTCAGTCAGCGCCAAAGGAAAATTATCAACACCTAGATGATAAGAACTGAGAATACTTTTTTTTTTAACCAGTGTTGTTAATTGGTGTTTCATTTACTCAAGCATGATAGACATTTGTGTTTCAGAAACAACAGCAAAATGTAGCTTATTATTAATCCCAACACACTGGCATTAAATATAATCTGTAACTGTGAATTGTGTTTGGTTAGTATGTAGAACTCAATCATAGAGTCAGTTAGGTTCTTCTTGTGTATTTCTCATCTCACCAGGTGAAGTACGGGCCAACATTTGCCTTCGCCATCAAAGGCAGAGCTGTGGCGCCTAGCCTTGAGTTCTCCTTCACCAAGTTCAACTTTGGCAAGTGCTTCCTGTACTGTCCTGGAATGGTGCCGCCATCCCGGACTCTGGTGATAAGCAACAAAGGCAAAAGGGACGTCAGGTGTGTCTAATTCCTAACGAAACTGTGTTTTTTATCCACAATAATAGTGTGTAATCTCCAGTCTAAAACCAACCATCTGGGCTTTTTTTTTTTTTCCTCCCCTCAGCATCCAGTGTCAGTTCAAGAACACTGCTTTCCTTGAGATGGACTTCCAGCCAGATGTTTTGTCCCCTGGTGCTGCGATGGAGGTACCGGTCACCTTCTGTCCTCGTGAGGTGTGTCGATATCACGAGAAGCTCACCTTCATCATAAGCAGCTGTATCACAAAACAGGTGGACGTATTGGGACAAGGCATTGAGATGAAGGTGAGATGGAAGACTGTGTGTGTGCTGTTTTTTTAATCTGATACTGACAACAAAATTATATGAGCTAAGATTGCCTCTTTGGGAATACTACTTTCTGCATAGATGCAATACTGCCTTCTAGTGAGAGAAGCTAAACTGGATTGAGAAGTAACTGCAACAGCTTGTTTGTAAACGCTACTTTAACCCAAGACTTATGGCCATTAAATATGTCTAGTTTTAACATTTGACCACTGTACAAGTCTGCTGTAAAATCTATTAAAATCAAGTGTATTTAACATCATTATCCTGCATCAGCTGGAAGTGGAGGATCCCAAACAGAAGAAGGTGAAACTGGGATCTCTGACTTTGGGTCAGAAGGTGAAAAAACAAGTGGTTCTAATCAACCGCAGCAGTTTAGATCTTTCTTTCATCCTGGCGCTCAACACAAACACACCTCTGGATCTGAAGGTTGGCAAAACACACACACGCACAATGATAAACAGCGGTCCACTGAGGCAGCGCCTACTAATACCTCCCTCTCCTCCAGGATCTGTCTTTCAGGCCGGCAGGCGAGCTGAAACTGAAATCTAACGGCGGCTCGTGTAATGTTGAGATCCAGTTCTCACCTCGTCAGCACGTTGCTCCCTTCACTGCCGAGCTGCAGGCAGAGTTTTCAGGCTTGGTACACCCCCTGCTGACCATTGAAGGGTGCTGCCAGGTAGGAACTGGAGCACATCCAGTAATTTCATGAGGCAAACGATGTTCTTCTTGGCTTTACCTGACAAGTATAAAATTGTAGGCTTATTGATGCACTATTCTCATAACTACTACCCATACATGTGTCATTTAAAAACAAGTTCTGATTGTTTTTTAGATAAGATAAGACTTTGTTAATACCGAAGGAAATTCTTGTGCCAGATGTTGCCCAGAACGAATCAAATAACATAACAGAAAAAAGGCAGTGCCTATCAAGTAAAAAAGTAATAAGATATAAGTATACATTGCTGAAGTATAATAAGTAAGCTAAAATACGACTAGAATATAACACAGAAAGTAAGGCGACATTAAAACTGAGCTAATACGTCACATCATACATGATAATTAAATATTATCCATGAAAATTAAATATTGCAACAAAAAATGAGAGGAAAATTAAATATTGCATGTTAAATTGACAATGTTGTACATGAAAGTAAAATATTGCACATATAGTCAAAATGTTGTGCATGAAAATGAAATATTACACTTGAAAATAAAATCTTGCCCCTGAAAACTTAAATGATAATTAAATATTGTACACTACATTGACAATATTGCACATGAGCACGAAATGCTGCACATGTAATACGAGTGACTTCTTATATGATCTTGTAACAAACATGTTTTCTGTGGACTCTGTATCTTGATTAAAGTTATATTAAATACTTATTCTATTTTAATCTGTGAGGATGTGGAGGTCCTGCTGGACCCAGACCACCTCTCCTTTGGAGCTGTAGTCCAGCGCTGCCAAAGCAGAAAGAAGATTTCGATGAGGAACACTGGAGACTGTGGTGCCAGGTAAGGTTAGATCCTATAAAGTGTATTATCCAGTGTGGTACTTCACTGGCTATCTGAGTCAAAGCTGAAATCCCCTTTAGACTTTATGAAAAACATCCACAGCGATGCAGAAATACAGTCAGTTGTAACATGCTCAGAATTCTCCACATTTTCCGGTTGGATTTCTAAACTGCTCTCTGCGTTTTACTCTCCTCTCCACCGGATTACCAGGTTCCAGTGGAAAACAGAGAACTTCCCTGCAGAGTTGTCCATTAAACCAGCTAAAGGATACATCAGCCCCGGCATGGAGGTTCCCTTAGACGTGACTTTCGCCCCCGTGGAGCTGAGTAATGACACCAGATATGAGAACTTGTGTTGCTTTGTGGAAGGATCCTCCTCCGCCATCACGCTCACCGTCACAGGCTCCTGCATCGCCGCCTCCACCAGCAAAGAGGTTTGACTGAAGCCCTGTTTTTGTTCAGATATAGTGTGTAATAAAGCAGAAAAATCTACATGATGCATTTCATTGGTTGTGGGACGTTTCCTAATTTTGAGGATTTACAAGCATGACTTTTTCCTTGCTGGGAGAAAGCATATTTCATCTTAATTACCGGCGTCTTAGTTAGATTTTAATTATGATTACCAACATAAAGTAAAGAAACTGTCATGCACAATGATGTATGATGACTCCTGGTAAATTTGTTTAATGAATACAATTGTAGTGTCTTAACCTTAATTACTCAGATAAATTTGTGGCTTTAATCTCCATTGGAAAGCACTTTGGCTCAGTGGCTGTTGTTTTATATGTGCTATATAAATAACAGGGACTTGACTTTACACATTTTACATGCACAATAGCACGAGCGGTTAGAGAGTGTATCTTTTTTTTTTTTTTTTTTACAAAAGCAGCAGTAGCAAGAGTGGCAGGGTGCCATAACAGCTATAGAGCAGGTTTAAATTTCCCGTCCCAACTCCAATATTTCCTCAACAAAGAGACTTCCAAACGTATTCATAAAATCACTGTGTATCTATATATCACACGTAACACGTCAATGTAACTAAAAGGTTTTTACACTTGAAAAACTAGCAGTTTGGGAATTTGGGTATTGATTTTGGTGCTTTTCCAGTGGGCAAAAAAACCTAAAAGCTGCCTTGTCAGCGGTGCAGCTTCTCTGTGCAGGGATGGTTAAAGGCTAGCGTCAGATAATGTGAGACATTGATTTGGCTCACTTGGAACAGGCTGTTGACAGATTTAAAGATGTGCAAAAACTTTCAGTCGCTTTCAATTAGCTGAGTAGCTCTGCGGTCTGAGGAAATGCTGTGGAAAAGTTGCGATGCTGTTTTAAAAATAAGTTGAAGCTGTATTGTAATTATTTTATTATAACAGCATAAATAAGTTTTTCTGTGTCCCATAGAGACAACGACCTAGATTCCTACATTTGTTATTTCGGTGTTGTTGTGCTATCTATTGCGTAATTGTCACACCTCATTCTGCCCTCTTTGTATCTCCAGGTGCTGAATTTTGTTTGCCCGGTGCGAAGCTCTCACACCCAGACACTGTCGGTGCTCAACCCCACAAACCAGCGCTGCAGCATCACACCTGTGATTGAGGGCGAACAATGGAGGGCTTCGCCTTTTGTGGCCCTCGAACCCAACCAAAACAAGACTTTCAAGATCACCTACCAACCACTGACCATGACTGCTGATGGAAAGAAACACCAGGTGGATAGAGCGACAACATTGTCACTCCATCAGTTAATTGTGCATATTTTTAATGCATTTACAAAGTACTTAATCTTTGACATGAACTTGATATGTTCCACTTTCTTCCTTCCTCAGGGATCAATCTTTTTGTCCTTCCCCGATGGGACGGGCATGCTGTACGCCCTGCAGGGAACCGCTGATCCTCCCAAAGCAGTAGACACCATAGTGCACGAGCTGCCGGCCAAAACTCACCACACGGAGCTGCTGCCTGTTCACAACTGGCTCTCCAGGCAACAGCGGTAAAACACACACACACACAGCTTGAAGTGTTTTAAACCATGCACCACAACATTAAAACCGCCCGCTGTGTAGCTCCCCAAACATCCCTGACCTCTTAGGGCATGGACACAAGGCCTGGGGGTGTCCTTTAGTGTCTGGCACAGAGACTTTGGCAGCGGATCCTTTGGGTTCTTTAGACTGGGGCCCCACCGTGATTCGGGCCTATTTCATTCCACAGATGCTCGATTGGGTTGGGATCTGGGGAGTTAGGAGGCAAGATTAACGCTTTGGGCTATTTTTCTCTGAGCCATTGCTGAGCAGTTTTTGCTGTGTGGCAGAGCTCATTGTCCTGCTGGGGGAGTGCTGCAGCCATGAATGGAGTGTGTTTGGTCTGTAGCAAAAGTACGTGTCAAAGGCACATCCACATGAATGTCAGGGCCCAAAGTTTCTCATCAGAACATGTTGGCTTGCAGAAAGAAGGTCGCCAGTTCGTGTCCCGGTAGGGGCACTGGGATCCTTCGGCGTGGAGTTTCCATGTTCTCCCCGTGCAGCGTGGATTCTCTCCAGGTTCTCCGGCTTCCTCCCACACAGTCCAGAAACATGTTGAGGTTAATTGGTGATTGTAAATTGTCTGTAGGTGTGAATGTGAGTGTGCTTGGTTGTCTGTCTCTAAGTGTAGCCCTGTGATAGACTGGTGACCTGTCCAGGGTGTCCCCTGCCTTCACCCTGAGTCAGCTGGGATAGGCTCCAGCCCCCCATGACCCTAGTGAGGATTAAGCGGCGTATAGATAATGGATGGATGGATGGATGTTTTTGGACTGTGGGAGGAAGCTGGAGAACCTGGAGAGAACCCTCGCTGCACAGGGAGAACATGCAAACTCCACACAGAAACATCCCGGGCGTCCTAACTGGCAAACTGGGGATCTTCTAGCTGCGAGGCAACGATGCTAACCACCGATACACCTTGCAGCTCCCCTGTAGGCATCCCATGACTAATTACATTCCTCTTAGTCAATTTGATTTGATTACCCTTTATGTTGTTTATGCATAAACAGCAGTTACAGTGCGACATCAGCATACATTTGGATTTGTGTGTCGAGCCACCTGGTGAATGAAAGTTCAACATTCACTCTGTTTGCTCAGTTTTTATTTCCATTTTTTTCTGCAGAAACTATCTGACTCTTCAGCTGCTAGATGTGCCATCAGCTGGTGTCTATCTGTGTCTGCTGCCTAAACTGCCTCTATGAAAGCAGCAAGAGTTTAAAAAACACATTAAAGTTCTAAACCAGACAGCTAAACAAAGAGTTGAAACTTGCTGGAAAGCTCCCTAAAGCCAAGAGGAGCTGCAGATTCAACCCGCTTTCACATTGCAACTGCTTTTATTCCCAAATTCATTTAATGTATTTTTGTATTAATTAAAGGCCAGTGTTGAACACTTGACTCGAGCCGAGTGAAGTGAAATTCACTTTTTTTTTTTTTTTTTAATTTTCTGTATTTTTGTGAAAAATAAAGTGGAGGGAAATAATCTTACAACTTTAATTGAAGCAAACTTTTTATCCTGTGCCAACATGGGAGCAGGTAGTTTCTGGTAAATCATGCAATTAAAACTAATGATGAAATGAATAATAACTCTATATGTATAGCACTTTTAAAAACAAGGATTTCCAGAGTGCTTTGACAGACAGTTGAAGAGCAGGATACCCAGATGATAAGATAACGGTTAAGATAAAGTTTAAAAAGAAATACAACAGAAACAAAGCTGCGTAACAAAATCTGTTAATATTATTTAACTCACTATTATTTATATAGAATCAGAATCAACTTTATTGACCAAGGTTGTACACACAAATAAAGGAATTTGACTCCAGTGAATCTTAGCGCTCTGTGTACTGTAATCAGAAAAAAAGAATAAGGTAAAAAATTGAGGAATAAAGAAATAAAGTAGATCAATAAAAATAAGAGCAATATAAACACCTATAAATAGCAGCATTTACACTGTGCATTTAAAGCAACAGCCATCGATCGAAAGGGATTTCCAGTAGAGGAATTTGGTTGCCGCTCAAAGACACCACAATTTTATTTATTATATGAATTTAACTGAGTAATTTAAGAGTCTACAATCCAAATTTACCTGACTAATTTGAACACTAAGGTTAACACTCTACATTAATATCTGTAATACAGATGAACCTGACTAACCTACAGTGTTATATTTGCCAACAAATTACCTGCCAAAGTATATATGGAAACCTAGCGGTGTACAGTGAGGTCATAAGTGTTTCTGTGTGTTCTCAGGTTTTGTGTGCTGTTGGAGACGGTGAAGCCGGACAAACCAGATCCTACAGTCGTCCTCACGGGGCTCAAGTTCATCGACGTTCCTGCTCTTGCCAGCAGAGACTACGAGATGTCTTTCTTTACATACAGAGAGGGACAATATAACACCAAGGTTGGATCACACTCACGTTTGTCTGACCACATCTGGACACATTTCTGAGCCTCACGTCACGCTTTAACCCTTTGTCCCTCAGGTGACCTTTCGTAACGAGGTGACAGGCGAGTACTTGTTCTACCTCGTTACCTTCAAAGCCACATCTCCAGGAGTCCTGTCCACCATTGAGGTGGCGACTGCTGTTCGACGCACCGTCTCGGGCGCAGTGGAGGTGGAGAACCCCCTAACCACACCTGTCTGCTTCACCCCTGAGTGTAAAAGCCTCGACATCAGTGTACCACCTCAGCACACCGTGTCGGGACAGTCCAAGGTGGATTCTGAGTACATCTATATTACAATAAAAAAAACAAAAAAACAGTTTGACCACCGACAGACTCAGACTGTTTCTATGTTTATCTGCTCCCTTTAGGGTGTTTTGAGGTTTGAGTATCAGCCTCTGCAGGCAGGCGAGTCGACATCACGGCTGACTCTGTCCAGTAATGAGCTGGGCTTCTTCCACTACGACCTGCTTCTCAGAGCTCTGCCTCCGCCGTCGGAGAAAACAGTGCATTTCAACGCTCTACTGGGCAGCAGCCACACCGTCCTGGTCAAGTTCATCAACCACTCCCGCATCAAAACCGAATACGCCTGTTTGGTAACAAAATATTTCTCTGCTCGCAATACAGTGCTTTCATCGCAGAAGTCTAAAATCACCTTCAGCATCTTTTTATCAGTTCTTCATAACTCAGAAATGTAGCTGAATAGAGACAAAGGTGGAAGTTGTATTTACTTTAAAACACTAAAGGAGAATATGCTTTGAGTTTCTTAGTCCTTCAGTCTTTGGACTAAGTGCTTCAGTAGAAGGCAACTGAACTTTTTTTTTTTTCTGGTTCTTGAAGATGTTCTACATCTCATCCATTAGGTGTCTTTATTTGTAACTGACTGGTGAGGAGATGCAGGTATTTATCTTATATATCACCTGGATCTCCCCAGCAGTCAGTTAAGACTGAAGGAGCCACTTTTCTATCAATTTTTCTACAGTTCCGGGTTTTTAAAGACTAGATAAATATTATCTTGTACTTCTGTGATAAAGGCTGACAATGATGAGCATGAAAAAGATAAAGATAAAGATAAAGAGACTTTATTGTCATTGTGCAGAAGTACAACGAAACTTGTGTGGAAGAACACGACAATAGCAGCAGTGCAAATAAGAATAAAAATAAGAATACTAGAAATAAAAATAATTTAAACAAAGTACTATATACACAAAGCATTATATACAATGTCTTGTTAGCATAAGGACCACAAAGTTGCCTTTGATTCAGGATTACTATAACCTGGATGGTAGATAATCTCCACAGACACACAGAGATGTACTGACTTACACTGCAGAGCTCAACCTTTACATTTATAAACCCACACTCCCTCTCTTCACTGGACATCCCCGCTTACATGTTACGAGCTGGTTTTGGTAGCAAGACAGTTGAAATCAAGCTAAAATAACCCATTCATCCTTGACATCTTTATGCCATTGCTGCAAGTGTGCTCAATTTCCTGATATTTCATTTCAGCAGCATTACACTGTTTCAGTCATAAACTAAAAACTGTCCACCAGTGAACCCACACATCACTAAAACCAGGGGTGGGCAATCCTGGTCCTCGAGGGCCACAATCCTGCATGTTTTAGATGTTTCCCTCTTCCAACACACCTGATTCAGATGATCAGCTCATCATCAAGCTCTGCAGAAGCCTGATAATGATCCTGATCATTTGAATTAGGTGTGTTGGAAGAAGGAAACATCTAAAACATGCAGGATTGTGGCCCTCGAGGATCAGGATTGCCCACCCCTGACTCAAATACCTGCAGTGATTTACTCGCTGTCACGTGTTCCCTTCCTACTATCTTTCTGCTCCAGACGGATTGCCCAGACTTCAGCTTGGACAAGAGCGTTCGAGCGTCTCCAGGTTTCCAGGAGGGGTCGGATGCCAGCGTGGAAGTTTGTTTCGAGCCTCATCAGCTGGGCGAAGTGAGAGGCCAGCTCAGCCTGTCCTCGGTAATTGGTGGTGAATACATCTTTCCCTTACACGGGGTCTGCCTCCCGCCGAAAGCTCAGGGTCCGTTCAACATCAAGGCCGGTCGCAGCGTCACTATCCCCTTCAAGAACGTGTTCCCGCAGGCCACAGCTTTCTCTTTTCAGGTGAGGAGCCTGTAGAACTTGTAAAGAGGCCCACGGAGATAACAAGATTGGAACAAAAGTTGAAATGTCTTGTTTTGGGAGAGTAACTGAGAAAGAAAGGGATTAATAAGATTCTAATGCAAACACTATGCAGGCAGCCTGTGCAGTGGCATTACCAAGGCTCATTTTCTTTCAATATTTACACTGGGTGCACTGCCAGCCTGCATGAAGCAAACAGATTTAAATTTAGCCTGGAACAGCTTGCAGAGTGGTGCAAGCTCGCTTTTATACTCTGATGTTTAGAGTAATGTTACTCCTCTTGATCCTGGATACAACCTTTACATGTTCAGCATCTATTCAGTTAATTCTGCCTGTAACGGATGATTTAAACCTAATCATGCCGCTTCTAGGTCAACAACCCCTGCTTTACTGTCAAAGGAAGGGACAACATCCTCCCTAAAAAGACCCAAAACATCGAGGTGTCCTTTGAGGTTCCTCCAGGAGGCTCTCCAGGACCGTGGTTTGGCAGGTTGTCCATCTCCAGCCAGCGCTCCGAGGGCAACCACAAACCCTGCTCATGGATCTATTACCTGAAGGGATACCGCCCCGAGTCAGGTTAAGGACATGTAGACGCACACAGATGCCAAAATGAATCCACATATGCATCCGTTTGGGCTTTTATTGTTTCATTTTATTTGCATTTTTCTTCAGCTACATGTGTTGACAAATTATTTATCCGAGGACTAAACCGTTAATATTAATGTCAATGCCAAAAAATACATGCCAGAATTGCCTTATGCGTATTTATGTGGTTTAAATAATTAGTTCTCACAAATGTGTTCGTAAATATTTAATATTTAACTGAATAAATCCTGCAGAAGCCCAGGCCTGCCATTGCGTACTCATTTCCACATGGGGGCAATCATGTCAAGTGATTTCAGCGCTTCAGTTGACAGGGTGGGCGAGATGCATAATCTACCTGACTTTCCTGCCTTTTTGGTCACTCTGATAACCCGTGTATTAAAGTGTCAACTCTCCAGCAGGAGTTAATTTGTCCAAACCACCCTGTGTGCTGTTAGACACCCGGCACATTGCAGGAAAAGACTCGCTACCCGGCGGAAAGGGCAGAGCTGAGGGAGTCGCTCATTACCAAAGGTTAGATCTGTCACATCACACACGCACACGCACACACGTAAACCTCTAATGAGGCGTTGGAGTGACAGTTGAAGAGACACTCCTTTTACTCCGGGAGAAAAACCCTCTGATCCTCCCTTTGGGACACAGCAAGCAGCACAAGACCGGTGGCCCACACCTCCCGCTGTGGCTGTTTAAAAGGAAGGGAGGCTGTGCAGCATTGCCTTTGTTCAGATTAGACATTAAACCAGAGGGAAAAACAAAGTGGATGTCATCACCTGTCTCACAATTCAGCCTGCTTTTAAGCACTAATTAGCAGTTTTAGGTGGTCTGCAGGTTTATTACAACATGCACAGATGTAATCTGTCTGCTGACAACACCTACACCTACTCTGGTAAAAGAAGACAGTAAAAATCTGGCAGCAAGGGAGCCAGAAAAAATACCTTTAAGAATTAACATTCAATAGCTGTAAAAACCAGTCAAAACAATAGCAAAGATCTATAAAATAATCGTTTTTAGCTGAATAAATACAGTAGCTTAAGTTGCTGCTCTTTGAAGAAGCACCTCAGGTAGAAGCTGCACTGAAGCTCAGTCTTTGCTCGGGTCATAAAAAATAAAATAATCATAATTTTAAAGTCAAATGCTGTAAAAGAATGAAAAACCTTGACAAAAACACAGCTTTTTGATGTGGACATTGTTTTCAGTTTATGCCTGATTTTTTATTTTTTTTTTATTTTAAAGTCAACATGTAAATTAATCACTTTTTCTGTGATGATACTAAATATTATGTGTAATTTCACAAAATAGTGGAAATCTGTAATCGTTCAAAAAAATATTTACCACCTTTCAACTTTTTAAAAAAAATAATGACTATTGCTATCAATATCTGAAAATGTACTATATATTTAGCTGATATAAATACATTAAAAGTAGCCTAATTTTATTCAAATGTTGTTTAAAAATGCCAGTTATGATGTACTAGTTATTATCTGTAATTTTACAAAAAAAAGAGGAAATCGGTAAAATAACAGTAAATTGTTAGAAAAAAACAAAAACAAAAAACATTACAGTTTAAAACAATTATTGTGTTTTTTTTTTGTTTTTTTTACAGAATGGAACCAAAAAAAAATTTTCAACATCTTTTAGCTTTTTTCAAATAATTGCAAATATCTTTTTTGTTATTTTAACTCTTCAAAACACTTTTTTTCTTTTTTCTTCTTCCTTTTTTACAGTGTAGAACAGGAATAATAATTTAAAAAATAATTTTGCACGTTTACATTTTATAAGGAGAAAGAGTGCATTCACTCAGGGCAGTGAGCTGTTCTCTATAAATGTGAATTAATGGAGTGTAATAAAATAATATGAGACAGTAAATTTCACGAAGTGCATTAAAGTCACTATAAGCCTCCAAACCTTGTAAATAACAGCTCCCACTGGATATGCGAGTGTTTGTCGGGTATATAGGTGTCCGTGGGGCTGTGTGGGATGCGTGGGGTGGGCGGTGTGTTTCGGGTGGGTGCTGTGATGTAAGAGGGTAGCTGGGGGGTGGGGGCTCCTCTCTCTCCCCCATAGAGCGCAGCATGAGCGCTCCGCAGCAAAAGGATGTGTGAGCAGGCAGCGCGCTACTGTAGGGACGGAGTCCACAAACTGCTCAACAAAGAACAAGCCAAACTTCGAGCCCAGGAAAGCCGCGAGCAGCCGAACCCCGTAGCCGGTCAGGACAGCGAGTCCGCGACGGCAGCGCAGTCCGGAAACAGCGGCGCCCAGCCCGGTGGAATCGACGGGCTCGTCCGCTGGATCGTCACCAAAATGAGCGACAACAAGAACATCTCCAGCCGGGAGTACGCCTCCAGCAAGGAGGAGGTGGCCGTGGCTCAGGAGCAGTTCTTCGCCCCGGAACCGCGGAGAGGCATCTCCGTGATTTTGGATGTGAGTATGTGGAGGTTCCGGGCGGGTCGGGGCGGGTGTAGCGCGGGATGAACACATCCAGCGAGCGGCGCGTACGGACCGGTGCGGCGCAGTGCGCACTTACGCACGGAGGCGATGTTGCAGATTCCTCCAGACTTGTGGCTCGCGTTCGGCGGAGTAGATTTCACAGGTGAACCGACACTCCGTTGAGGCACGTGGGGTGTCACGGATCAAAGCCCCAGGTGTCTGGACACCCGCAGCTGATTGTGCCTGTCCAAATTTCTCCAAAAATCCGCTGCGCTTTTATCGCATCTTTTTGGGTGAAATTCTCTTAATCCAGACTGAAACTTCCTCACCTGATCCATAAAGCAGTGATCAGCTTCACTTTCAGAGCTGCTTTTACTGTCAATCCAAATAAACTGGTCACACAGCAGCTACACCCAATCCAATTTTATCACAGCTCTTTAATTATTTACACCAATGTCTTACTACTGTATTGGTATCGATCCCTACCTTCCATCTGAATTTTCCCTTCCCCACTATGATGTATTCATTTGATCTGGATTTGTCACTTTGGCAGCCCAGTGTGGCTTCAGGTCCCCTCATCAATGCTATTGAGTTATTTTTCTTCAGGTGCCTCCTAAATGTTTGGCCTGGAGATCTGCTGATGCTGCTTTAATGGAGGGGAGGGGACAGAAAAAAAAGAAGTAGTTCAGCTTCTGCAGAGCCTCTTAAATAGGCTGATAAAGACGGGGATCCATGAAAAACTAATTATGATCTAGACCAGAGGGCCAGTGTATCCTAGTACCCCAGTAAACTAATTCTGTTTGTGTGTGAGTGTGGAGAGGATGGAGGGGGGTGTGTAGCCTAATTTGCTGCTCTTTGAAGAAGCACCTCAGGTAGATGCAGCACTGAAGCTCAGTCTTTGCTCGGGTACATTAGAGCACAGGTACACTGGAGTTCTTTGTGCATTTACTCGGAAACAGTTTACTCAGCTTTCTGTGCACTCTTCCTGCTAGATTTCTCATTTTAGTCATTTTCTGACAAGTTGTTGCTTGTTTCCTATTAGTTGCATGACAGTTGGCTGTCTTCACACAAACACACACATTCAAAAAGAAAAAAGAAAAACCCAAACTGTACAAGCCTCAGACATCAGCTGCAAACTCATTTTGGCATTTTTCTCTCCACTCTGACTTTCCGCAACGCCTTCGAACTTTGAAATGTTAATCGTTTCACCATTTTCCGATATTATTGACCCCCGGCGTTATTATCACGGTGAGGAAGTCTCCACCAAAGGGGCTCTGAGTGATCGCTGTGTGCCTGCAGGCAGTATTTTCCTCATTAGACCCTCTGCTCGCTTGTGTTTCCTCCTGTGCAGCTCTCCGTCTTCATCTTAACCCCTCGGTGCACCTTCCTTGCTATTCTTTAAACTCCTTTCATCCTTTGTCCCTTCCCTTCCCTCCTCATTTCCTCCATATCCTTCTCCTCCTCAGCACCATCCATTCTTAATAAGGTTAAGAGATGGATTGGAACACCCTCCCTTTCCATCTCTGTCTTCTCTTTTGTTGGATCTTTTCAGTTCCTCTCCGCTGCTGTCTCATTTTCTTCTGTTGTCTGTTACAACTCTTTACACACAAACACACCTCCTCCTCCTCCTCCTCTTCTTCTTCTTCCTCCTCCTCCTCCTCCTCACCGACTCCTTTCCCTCCTCTCTCAGCTCGTCGGTCTCCGGCAGAGTTGGCTCTTTTCCGTGGAGTTGAGTGCGCCCCAGGGTGCCACCGGAAAAACAGAACAATGCGGAGCAGCTTGTCATTTGGAGCGTCGCTCGTCTCAGCACTTAATGATTTTCACTTTGGCCTGCTCAGATGGCTGCAGTCGCTGCGTAAATGCACCACTTATTTATAGTTTTAGAAGCCATAAAGCTGTGGCGCAAGAGTCTCGCTATCAGTTTATGTACTTGTACTGGTGCACAAAAACACACATTACTAAATAATTAGTGTGCAAGTTCTGCTGCGTAAACTGGATTCATCATGTTTTCTCGAATTTTAGCCAACTTTGCCTTGAAATTATGTCTGCACCTGACTTCATTTTATTATGTATGAATCTGCAGTTTTTTTGTATTCATTTTTTTTTTGTTTATGGCCAAATGAACTTATTCAACCAACAGCCCAGTACAAATACATTCAATTTACTATTATGACAAGGAAAAGCATAAAATCCTCACATTTCTTCAATTTGCATACAAAAACACATTACTAAGTCATTATTGTGCAAATTTTGTTGTGTAAACTAGTTTTCCTGAATTTCAGTTAACTTTACTTTGCAATTATGACTTCAACTAACGAACTTTGAGTTCTTGAGTGGATGAATCTGCAGACTTTTTGCAATTTTTAATCAATTAATTATTCCTTTTCCCTATATTAAGGTACGAGGACAGTCAAAAATGAGCCCAAACTGACTTATTCAGTCAGGAGCCCATTACAAATACAATCAACTTCCTACTATGATAAGGAAAAGAAAATCCTCACATTTCATTATCTGGAAACACAGATTAGCAAGCATTTTTGCTCAATAAATAAATCACGTCTTGCTGCTTCATTTTCTGCCGATCAACCGACTGATTATACGTTCGAGTTTTAGAGTCATAACATCTGCAAAATTCGACCTTTACATTAACAGTTCATGCGGAAAGTCAGCGAAAAGTCTTGTTTTCTGACAGAGATTTTTAAGTGAGAACATTTACACGCTCTGCTGCACTTCTCCTCTCAAATGTGATGGAAAGGAATCGGTGCACTTCACAGACCTTCACATTTTGTCTGCACGGTGACGTTTAACATCCAACCCTTCAGTATCACTCACTCAGTCCCCGAAGGTGTCTGAGAAGTCGTCAATTTTGTCACTCTTCCACACATTCCTGCAGCATTAATCCACTTCTCTTCCATCCGTGCGCTCCAATAAGCATAATATTTCCACAGAATACGTCTGGAAATGCTGCTCACTATTAGCATTATAAGTTCAGTTCACCTCCCTGCATCTCCCTCTCACTTCTTTCTGTCAGCCTGTCTCCTCATTTCATCCTTTGCGTCCCCCTCAACGAGTCTTTCTCTCCATCTTCCACCCCGTCATTGTGCTGTTTTGTGGCTCTCCTCAGCAGGAACACTTCATATCACACTCTGAAACACTGATGAAAGAACCAGACCTGACACTTTCGGCTCCGCAGGGAAAGAAGCTTTCACCGGAGCTATAAATTAGCTCACGCGCGCAGCAAGTAATCATCAGTCAGCTGTAGATCAGTCACTTTGTTTCTGTGTGTTCTCTTATCTGCTGTCACACTAATAAACTTTTCAGGTGCAAGGCTCCAAACAAGCCTTATCACGCACCGTTACTCCTTATCTGGTAGAAACACACTTTATTCTCACTGTTCGGACTTCGCGCAGGGTGGAATTACAAGTCTAAACACTGAAGGGTTGACTGATCATTTCTATTACCAGTTGTTCACCATCTGGATTCCTTTTTTTTTCTGCAAAGATTTAGATGTTGTCTTCTTGTTTTAAAAAGGTTTAGGGTTAGTCAGCACATTACTATTTAACCATCTGTTAACTCAGCTGGAGCTCAGGATACCCATTTACAAATCTCATTCAAGCAACGAATTGCATCAGCTTCATTCTTGGAATACAGAATGTCGACATGTTGGTAGTGGTAACTTTTTATTACTTTAGTTAAGTTTCCTCCCCAACTTCAAAACCAAACTCCTATGACAGTTAGGACTCCGTTCTTCTGAGGAAAACATGGGAGTTTTTACGTCTAGAAAAGATAAACGTCTCTGTACTAAATGTGTAGACAGTGCTTACAGTGGCTACACCAAACGACACATTAAAACAGAATTTAATTACATTTAAAGTATTAAGTAATGCTGTTCCCCAGGGTTCAATACTGGGTCCTGTTTTCTTTTGTGTATTTATGCTTAGTGTAGAAATACAGTGTCTTGTTATGCAGATGATACACCGCCGTACCTAAACATGTGAACTGCAATTGAATAAGAAAATGTTTGCTGAAAAACTATTTAAATTACTTTAAATGATTTGTTGCATCAATTCCATTGGTTTAAAGTTTTACATTAGTGCTTTTGTTATGGATCACTGTACAGGGGGGGAAAAAAATTATTGTGCCAGACAAGAGGGGTTATAGTCTAAGAAAGTTTAAATTTGAGTGAAAAAAACTTCAACCTGAGATTAAAAAATCTTAAATTTGCAAGCAAAATCGCAGACATTTTTTGACCTTAAAGTCAAGAATTCACAAGAGAATATTCAGAAAACTCCTGTTTTTTGTCAAGGATCCACATCACTTCATGTTGCAAGATCGGATGACTTATAGCACGAATGCTGCCGCTAGTTGGATATTACGCCTGCAGTGGATGACAAATTTAAATTATACCTCATTGTCAGATTTGGTGCTAAAGAAATGCTTGTGATTTCAGCCCAGAATCACTGTATTATAAAAAGCCTCTAGACTTTGAAAAGACATGTCCATGAATCGGGCCTATTTGGAAGAAAAAAACATACTTATTTTGATGAGATTTTGTGCATCAGCAACCACAGCTCAGTGGACATTTCAAGGTCATGCTTCATGTTGTTGGACCTCCTCACTAAAATGTATTTGTGGCAGTTTCTTTCTTGCAAATTTACAACTTTGTCTTCGAAATTCAGAGCATTTTCTTGTAATATTACCCCCTCCAGCTGCTCCAATGGCTTATACGACTGACATCGGCCACTAAACTGGTCTAAGCAATCAACCACTAGCCCATACTTATGCTGCCATAGCACACCATAGCTCATCTACGATACAAGAGCTTTGGCCAAAGGGCATTAAGCATCACAGGAGACTTTCTCATGGTGGCACTTTGCTTGCTAGCTAAATTCCCACGATCCTCTCTGCCTGCCAACACAGAACTACCAGTAGTCTGAGTGGTCGCTACAGTGTTAAATGATAGGAGACTCCACCTGGTGGCACAACCAGGTACTACAGCTGATCTACATCTTCTGACATGCATGTCCTATGTCTTCAACCTTGTTGGCTAGTATACATTTAATCAGTTAAATTAGTAACTGCCATCAATAAATTAATCATTTACATCCCTAATCTCTAATGTTAATCAGTCACCACAGTGTAACTTTCCCAAACAGAGGATTTCTTGCCTTCCTGTTTATGCCTCCTGTAGCTCAGTGCAGATTCCTTCAACAACACTAACTGCGCTGTTTTTCTTTTTTCCGTTCACAGATATTCAGAAGAGCTGACAAAGACGGTGAGTGAAATTATTCACTATCTTAATTGGTCTCTGTAGACCTGGCGAGAAAACACGTCTGTCAGCGTTGGTTTGTGTAACGTGTTTGTCAAGCAGAGCGTTCGGAGACGTGTGGTATATGTTTTCATCCGTCTGTGTTGCCGTTTACAGGATTCACAGTTTTGTACGTGCACATATGCTGCATTTATAAACTCAGATAGACTATATATCCATCAAGGAAGCTTTTGATCCACATTTTATTTCGTGCCATACCCTTGAATGACTTTAACCCTGTTGTTTTAATTATGCAAACAAGACTAAACTCGTTCTCAAACCATGAACATGAGGGAACAAAATGCATTTTCTTGTTTGCAATGTTCTTGTGTAGTTCTGCACTTGTATTTTTTTTTAATGGAGATGTATACAGATGCAGATTATCATTTAAACATTTTATAGCTCTTGCTTTTTGGTGATATTTGGTGTCCATTTAGGTGTTTCATGGCTCGCACAGCCGCTTACTGCTACAGCCTACTGATGCATCTGAATGGAATTGTGTTTTCTCAAGTAATGGAAGTGAAAATGTCGACTATAGGAAGAACTTTGTGGTGCTTTGGCAGACGTATGCAAGCTCTGACTGTTTTCTAGTCCACAGTTGTTTTAATACAGTTTGCATCTGCAGTTTTTGGAGACGCTTTTGTTACAACAACTTGTTCCTGCATTATTTGGTCGTGTTTTTTTCCCCCTCACAGGCGATTTTTGTTTCAATGCAAACGAGAGATTTATTGTCTCTGAAGGCTTTTGTGAAGCTGTGGAGTGTTAAACCCTGTCTGTCTGCTGTCTGAGCCGTCGCTGCTGCACTGTGCTGTATTTTTAGCTTGTTGGGGCATTATAGTGTTTTCAGAGGGGAAAGTTTATATCACTGTGTTGCTCTGCCAGCGAGCATTGTGTTTGTACCCCGTGGCATTTCAAGTGCTGCTATTTTCTCTTTCGCTTCATCTCTACTTCTTCTTCTCGTCCTGCTTTATCATCTTCCCTCCTCGCTTGTTTTAACCAATCTCCCAAAAAAAAATTAACTAATGAGGAAACAGCACAAAAAGATTTGCTTAATAGCAGCCAGATGGTCATTTGCTCTTCCAGTCTCTGTGTGAGTGTGAAAGGATTTCTCTGCTATCCAAGCTGATTACGTCTTTGCCGTCTCTCCAGCACAGCCACAGTCCCGAACTGCATTTCTGTAAAGAGCATATCACTTTAATGCACCACCACAATTATTCATTTGGCCGCCGCTGAGTCGTCTGTATGAGCTAATGCTCACTGCTGAGGACCAGCAGACACAAACAATTTTTACTGAAGATTTAAGTGCTGTCATCATCGCTGTGGATGGCATTCGTGTCTCGCCTGGAGTTACAAACGATTGTGCCTTTACAACAGACTGTAGCATCAGCTGTCAACGTTTTTAAAATGCTTGCACAACCTAATTACAGACTGCTCTGATACAGAACATCAGCTAAGACAAATTTACATTTTCATTTCACGCAGCTCTCATCCAGAGTTGTGTTTGCGTCTCTCACTCTCCATCGCAAACAAGCTGTCGGATTGTGTGCAACTTTTCTGATAGCTGTCTCAACAACTCCACTGCAGCCGAAACTGTCTTTAAAGAGGCAGATACGAGTGTGTTCGGCTGAGCTGCTGCAGCACCAGAGACTCGGCGAGGAACAAAGATGGTGGTTATTATGGAGAAACGCTGTTATTTGATGTATGGAGGGAAAGAACCAGTGAGCAGAAGCTGAAGATGGAGCTATTTTTACCCTCCTCCTCTTCGTCTTCTCTCCTGGGAGAAGACCGGGGAGCCGCTTTAATGAGTGGGGGAGAGAGAGGAGAGGGAGATGCTAACGGGGGAGAGGAGAGAATTGTTAAAAAGAAAAGAAGGTGCAGGGAGGCAGAGATTGACAGGAGGGGAGGCGGGAGGTGGCAGAGTCTAACAGGGAGAGGAGGCTCGGAACAGAGGAAGAGGAGCGAGGGAATAGGACACGGTATCAAATATATGACAACAGGCCAGTAAATGAGGTTTAATTGGGAGAGTTCTGTCTTCATATTCATGGTGCAGATTTCAGGGTCGGCTTTCCTGCCCCCGAGCTGCTGAAGCAGCATCCGAGGAGTGTGTGTGTGTGTTCACCCACATGTACTGCAAATATAAGTAGCACACAGAGTACAGAGCAGTTTTTTGTGAGTAATACCAGAGCCCGCCTCAGCTGGTTGGGATGTATATTTATGTATGTGTGTGTTTGCGATTATCTCGGCCGATATTGTTGTGCAGCCGGCGGAGTGTTACAGCTGCCAATAAGCCTCGGACAGACTTGCATCATTTGTCAGCACTTAGTTTACAGTTTGCACTCGCAGCAGCGCCTCTAATAGGCCACAGCCCATCAAGCTGCTGCAGTTTGAGGCTCGGAGACGGGACGCCGTTTTAATGGCGTGTTTTCTGCAAATGCTGACTGCATGAAATCAAGGGGGATTTCTTTAAAGTTACACATTCAACAATGAGCTCAAGTTGATTAACCCTCTGCTCCTGTTATGCTTATACTGGCTGTGGACTTGTTTTCACTGCAGTATAAAGTCCTGCACCTCTATGGAAACAGTATTTTTTGCAGCATAACAAAGTAGGAAAGCTATAAAAGAAAAAAATTTAAATAATAGTTAAATCAACATGTGCATTATTTTTCTGAGTGCCCACAAAACTGGAAAAAAAATGTTGACTTAAAACACTATAGATGTTTTACTGTGTACATTTTTAGTTTGTTTCCATGCTTGTTTCCTCTCAGGTCCGTGCAAACACAGCCTGCAGTTCAGCTGAAAAGGAATTAATTATTTTTTTGCACATGACCGTTGGTTGTAGGTGAATTAATAATGACTTTACAGTTGCACAGAGTAGCACAGAGCTTTTTGTATTTACAGAATCTGGTGCAAACGGTTTATTTTTGGCAAATTCTTAAATGAGACATGTAGAATTAACTGAATTTAATGAAACATCACGATTTTAATATTTGATTTGATTTATTTTTCCAACAAAGGACATGAATAGTGAGAAATCATACAATTATTTCTGTTTTTACGGTTTCTGGATCTGATAAATGGTGTCGTTTTCGTAATTTATTACAGATAACTTTCTTCGTTTTTCATACGTGGAGGTGGGTTTGAGGGTCCGGATGGTTAAATTTGTTTATTTTTGCAACAGAATACATGTGTTCAAGAACATTTTCATATTCTTTGTACAACATTTTAGCTGGATGTGGCTTGAAAACAAGGAAAGTACCCTCACGTTGTAACACGTATCTGGACTTGTTTGCCTGTTAAATTATTGATTCAAGTCCTCCCAGAATTCAACATGTTGAGTGAAAGCTTTAGGTTTTTGTTTATAAATGGACAGTTAATTTGTTCATTTCGATGCAAAATAATCAGTGCAGCACAGATCTTTTCCTCAGCAGACACTCTGATTTACTTATGGTGTTAATGAATGCCTCTATTTGATTTAGTCACCCAGTGAGACAGCAGGAATAATATCAGGCTCCACTAGTTCATCTAACACAAGCCTGAATTATCAGCTGGGAATCCCTGAGGTCCCCCAAAGCCCCGGGTTTACGCCATATCATTGGGTCCATATAATTTGATTAAATGCAAATTTGTTGGAAATCTGCACCACTGGAGCAGAATATTAACTCAGACATGTGCTCAGTGCTCCGGCTTATTTTTTAAGAAGGATCTTGTTTCAAAATTTTGTTCATGTTGAGGTCATTTAGTGGAACATTTTGTCCTTTTATTTTTACTGTTACACAGAAAACATCTGGAAAGTTGGTGTCTAATCACCATAGAGGTCATTTAGACTGAACAAATCATTTAATTAGTATTTTAAAATTGTATTTTTTAGTTTTTTACAGTGTAGCTCTTGGTAACCTTGGCCATGTACAACAGAACAACAGTCTGCTACTCTTCAACGCTTAACAATACGGTCAGATTTTTGGACTCTATTGAAAGGTCAAACATAGAAGTAATCTAACGCATACTCAGACTCACTATCCGCTGAGAAACTGAAGCATAAAGATGCTTTTTGTCCACTCGTGTGGACGTTTGTCAGAGTAGCAGCACCGTTTCTGTGAGGACGTTATTGATGAGTGGATTATTGAGGCTCCACAGGTGAGTCGAGTCAGTTTTCTAATTGTTTGTCGCCACTAACAGAGGTGTTGATTGTAGCTGCTGTTGTCGTTGAATCTTGAAATAATTTGCACATATGGAATCTCAAGAATCGCAGCTTTCCAACGCTGTAAGACATGAGTGCCCACAGGTGTGTTGCAGTTGTAAACTTAGCATTCGTTTAACTGCAACACACCTGTGGACAGTGAGGCTGTTTTACATATTGGCAGTTTTTCCAAGAATTCATTGCATTAAGGTTAAAACAGGGGTGTCCAATCCTGGTCCTTGAGAGCCCCTATCCTGCATGTTTTAGATGTTTTCCCTCTTCCAACACACCTGATTCACATGATCAGCTCATCATCAAGCCTGATAACGATCCTGATCATGTGAATCAGGTGTGTTGGAAGAGGGAAACATCTATAACATGCTGGATAGGGGCTCTTGAGGACCAGGATTGGGCACCCCTGGGTTAAAATGTCTAATATGAAAAAGTTGAGCAGTGGAGGCTGTGATGTGTTTCAGAGCACAACATGATGAAACATCACTGTGATCATTTACAGACACTTTCTGCATGTTTCTCATATAAAGACTGAAAATCTTCCTGAGGATCAGTGTTTATACAGATGTCTAGTAGTACAGGAAAACTTGTGAAGGCAGATGAAGTTTAACTTAATGAATTATAGTTTTGTTGTGAACAAAAATGTAAAGTGAATGTAGCACACAAATTGTTATTTTAACGTATCAGAAGGATGATTCATGTAAAATGACGTGATGCAAGTAAAAAATGTAAAATTATTTAAACTTAAAGAAACTCACAGTCTCTGGTTAAACCCTTAATAAACTCATCAGAGTTACATATTAAGATTTTTTTTTCCTCTTGAAAATAACGACTTTGTGCCTTCAAATGAGCTCAGATGTCCTTGCCTCAGATGTCCAGCTCGAGCACACCAGCTCACCCACGACTCTGCTTAAATACCGTTAAAGTACAAAGCTACACGTGCCAAGTTATAATATTTGGAGTAAATTAGCCAAACGTGTAGGAAATTCTAAAGAAGAATGATGCAGGAAGTCTCACTCTGCCAGCTGACTTGATTGGTTCTTGAGGTTTGTGATGTATAAAACCCCGGAAATCTGAATCTGTGTTTTTGAGTCTGTCATCGGTTCACTGCAGTTTCAAATCAGAAATGCTCAGTTATGGTGCTGACTTCCTATGTGACTCATGATGTGTCTTCCAGTGTATGAAAAAGACCATATGGACATGTTAACAATGTTAAAAACTTAATTTTAATTAGAGAGGAAAAGAAGAAATTAAGCAAAACCTGCAGTGCAGAACTCCTCCATCTAGCAGCAACATAGCTAACATGGGCTTTTGATTTTACAGTTTTATTTTTCTCTACAAGCTAGTCCCATTTGTCAATATTTATTAAACTAATCAACTAATTTCAGCTCCAGAGTGTCGGTTGGTTGCAAGTAAAGAGGCCCAACAGCACATTTCTAGGCAGAGTTCCTCCTGTGCGGTTAATCCAGTAATGATCCACAGTCTTCTTCAGTGTGACTAATTACTGCTGTGCTTTTCCCACCACGACATGCCAACGTGTCCGCTGTAAACAAAAGCTTCTCTTTTGTTCCGTCCGCAGGTTTTGTTTACGTTTTGCAAACCTTTACAAAGGGAAGCGTCTTGTTAAAAGCCCTGCACGCCCACGCCGGCTAATTAGACCTCAAAAGGCCTTTTTGAACAGAAGACATTTCGACGTGTCACAGCAGGAAAAGCACAGGTGTAAATAATCGAATCCGTCACGGCTGAGTGCCATTTAGTTGCCCCAGTTTCGGGGTTCTAGTGCATTTAATTTTCACGAAAATGTTATTCAAATTTTAACCAAATTTCTTGGAAATCTGACAAAGAAAATGCAGATTGAAGCGCGTTTCATCCACCGACTGTTACGCATCAGAAGTTAGTTCAGTCAGGTGTTAAAGCGCTGCAGAAGAAGAGTGCTGAGTGACTTTTAATTAAAACACAGCAACCACAAACAATGTAAACCATGTCGAAAACATCTCCGTCATGCTCCAAATCCGGTGTTCCACCTGCTGCTGCTTTTTGGTTTTTCTTTGGCAATTTTTCACCTTTTCTGTATCCCAAAATTTGCAGTGTTTCCATTCAGGTTTTCAGTTGTTTTAGTGTTTCAGTGAACAACATACAGGCTGAGTTAAATGTCCAAATGTCTGCTGTAAAAATACACGATTTACCGTTTTAGTTAGTGTCTGAAAATAAAATGTATGCAGTGTAGTGACCTCAAAAAGCCCCACAACGGGTGGTTTGTGTCTGAATTTGCTGCTCATAGTAGATAAGATGAGCCTTTATAAAACGAGACCAGCCATCATTAATCCCACAGTGGGGACATTTTCAGTAGAACCGACCCAAGCTTGCTGAGTTTAGTTATCATGGTGCACTGACAAGTTAAAGAAGAGTAGCCCTGCAGAAAAAAACAGTTAAAGCAAAAGGAGCAAGTTGAAATAGTTTGAGTGCAGCTTCTTAAATGTGAATATTTTCTGATTTGTTCCGTCTTCTATGACAGTAAACTGAATATCGAAGCAGGCGAAAGCAGCAGATTCTGTGCAGTGGCAGACCTGCTACCAGTAACAAAGCAAACGGAGAAAATAGTCGAGAAATGGAAGTAATTAGGGATGTTGAAATAAAGTCATTATTTCCTCCGATCTGAGTCATTTAATATTTACTGTCTGCTGATATCCGACACCATTTTCCCAGATAAAATACATGCTGAACATTGTAAATGAGCTGTTGCAGCTCTTATTGTTAAATACTGTAATGATCAGAGGGGGTGGATAGTTTCATGTTTGTGAGCATTGTGGGAATTTAGCTACTAAAGGGGCTCCATGAGCACCAAGTCTTCTTAAGCTTAATGACCTCTGATCAACACACCGTGCTCATTATCTAATTTCATCCTGTATATAGAGTTCATTTCTTTTTGCTTGTTTATTGTATATAGTGTTTGCAAAGTTTTTTACAAAGTTTTTATTGTTCCAAGTTCTTATATTTTTGCACAAGTTCTTATATTTTTGCACTGAAAGGACTGCACCTTCGTGCAATAAACAAATCTGAAACTGAATCTGAATCTGAATCTAAGGTGTAGGACTGGACCCGAATAGCCGAATATCCGAATATTCGGTCGCTGTGCTGGTATCGGGATAGCAATTTTGATCTCGGAATATTCTCTGAATAATTATAAACTATTCAAATTTACAACACAAGCGTGACAGCAGATGTTAACAAACGATCAGGCTCAGGTTCTTGCTGATCACCTAAAAATAGCGTCTTGATTCTTAGCTTGAGCTCTAAACATTCCTGGAAGTAGTTATTAGTTGCAGCTCTAATAATAAGTGCATGAATGAAGAGGTGATTTTTTTTTTGACAGCGCTCAGGAGAGATCTAATCAGAGTGGAAATGGAAACACCTGTGAAAGTGAACCTCGGTCACCTCGTTTAATTAAAGAAAAAAAACTTTTTCTACCACACTGTCACGTCTGGCTCGACAACAAGCGACACATGCAGGGATTCAGTATCTGTGCTCTCATCAGTTACCCAGTAGATGCTTTTTTTATTTTTTATTTTCTTGCCTCTCGCCTCGTGACTCATCAACCATCTGCTAATTATCATCACTGTGTTTGACATGAAGACCGAAAGCAGGCAGAGTTTAGGGAGGCTTGTTTATCCGCGCTGTCAGAATTACAACATTAGAGCTTAAAGCAAACAGGAGGCTGCAGCTGCTTGTGCTGGCTGCGGCCAAACGCCGCTCGGTTACATTAATTAAACTCGCTTCCTCGTTTTGTTTGGATTTTGTCTGGAGAGTCGCTGGTGTTCTCCGCTTCCTCCTGTCAGATCAACTGTCGATCTGCGAGGGATTTTCTGGTTCTCTGCTGGTTTTCTGTCATTATAGCCGTCGCAGCTCGAGCTTGTGTCTGAATGTAAATATTGAATGAGAGGGAAGCTAATTCGGGAAACCTGCTAGCGACGCATTTACCTCCATGAATTTTGATTTTGGGAATCAGCAGGCAGATGTCGCCCAATTCGGTAGAAGTGATCTCCCATCATTGTTCAGTTTTAACACAAAAAAGTAAGTCAGATAAGAAAAAAATCACGAACTGCCGTCTCTCGATGTATTTTAAGAAGACCTCAGTGTTAGTGTGTAGCAGTAGAAAGTGGGTTTATTTGAGTTCTTCCATTTGCTTGAAACTTCTTTTTTTTTTAAATCATAAATTCTGGTTATGTAAGTTGGTATCTGGGTCCAACAATGAAAGATATACACCATATTTAAAGAAGAATAGATGTGTTTTCTTAGTTATATTTGGAGAACCATTGAGAATCCCCAGAGCTGTTTGAATTAGACTGTCTGGCAGTATTATCGTTTTTGTGGTACAGCTCATCGGGTATGAAAGCTTAACAAAAAAAATAACTGTTTGAACATTTGTATGAGTGCGTTTTTCATGTTAAAAGCAATATATATGTTTGGTTTTGTATTATTGTGACATGTACAGTCGTCCTCACATGTATTCATCCCCTTCCATTAAAGAAAAGGCAAAATTCACAACAGTCACTCAAATAACTAGAAACTGAAAAAGTTATAATAAATGAAAATTTGCTAAATTGTAATTTAGTGTAGTATAGGACATTGCTTTTGAATTGTGGGTGAAAAGAATAATTAAAAAAAACAAACAAAACTGTCCCAGACAAATCAGAGCACTTTGCTGATGAGCAGTGGGCCAAAATCAAAACACCTGTCAGCAGGTGTAGAAGTCTGATTGAGAGTTACAGAAAACCCCTGATGGCAGTGATTGGCTCAAAGCGTTGTTCAACTATAACGATAATTTCAACTTATTTCAGTGACAGCTGTTTTTTTTACATATACTATACTATACATTTGAGGAGGACTGTAGCTACGTGTGGTTCAGAAAATATCAGTAGTTGACTTCTGCATTATTCATTTTTTTGTTAATGTGAGCTTGAATGTCAGACTTTTCATAACATCTTGATATTTTTTGCATATTTCATCTCACCCATTACTACACACAGTTTTCATCTATTTATCCAAGATTGTAGATTCTCAGTTAATGACAGAAAAGAAATAACAATAAAAACCTTCAGGCTTTTGTCTTTAACAGTTCCTGAGATGTTGCCGTTCAAACATCCATCCATCCATCCATCCATCCATCTATTCATCCATCCATCCATCATCTATACCCCACTTAATCCTCACTAGGGTCGTGGGGGGCTGGAGTCTATCCCAGCCAACTCAGGGTGAAGGCAGGGGACACCCTGGACAGGTCACCAGTGTCCGTTCAAACATAGCCTTGAATATTAATTCCCAAATAAACGTGCCAGAAGTGGGACAACAAATTATCTCAGAAAGTATCTGATACATCGAGCTGAAATTTACAGATTTGAAATGAGATAAAAGTTTCAAGCAAATCAGAGGTGGTCAATCAGAAGGCGTTTGAGATGGAAAAACCCACAACATTCGCTGATCGGAGGTCATTTAGCCTCACAGACTTTGTCATGGTGGCCCTTTACTGGCTACTTGTCCAATATTGCAGCTTCTTAATCAATGACATGATGGGAACTAACTGTGAAGATTTCAGAATTTATTCTTCAATAGTTAATGAGATACTGTCTCAAATTTGTGAAAAAAAACAACAACATATTTTTAATAGAATTACGTTGGAAAGTTGATCTATCAAGCTACAATTCTGCAAATAACTATAAATATCTACATTTCACGCTGTAAAAATTCATACAAATCAGAGATGCTTGAGCAGAAATGGTTATAAAAGCTTGATGATCTGAGATGAAATGGCTCATTTATATTCTACATTTATATTTAATTGCCCAATTAACATTCATCAAGCGGTCTATTGCCCTCTGCCATACAGTCTGCTTTCACAAAGTTTCTGCATTTTCAGGTTATTTATGTTTGATATTATTAGGGTTGTAGTTGCTGGTTGGTTTACGGCACTGCTTTACACTGAGACGGGTTCTTGACCATAGAGCAGAATATCGAAACTTTCTAACAATCTCAGCAGAAACTGAAAATGTAGAAGCTTCGTAAAAGTAGAATTTATGGCAGAGCTGTTATATTGGATCCTACAGATGTTCCCATAAAATGCTCTGAGTGTAAATTAAAAGTGTGAGCGATGCTCGACCGGCACCTCTAACTGCTTCTTTACTGTTTATTTATCAGCGTCTCCGTGCCGTACTTGATGAATGGATCAGGCCTTTTTGTGCTTCGATCGCCGCCACTGTAGCGGTGTTGGCACGCTGTCATGGTGAATACAGTACAGCAACGTGTCGTGTCTTTGTTGGAAAGTTGTTCAAGTCTGAAAGTTGAAATTTAACTGCAGCAGTTAGTCATCAACACTTATGTGTTACTTGACTGATTTCTCATTCTGGCACTTTGGGTTCAGTTTTGTGTCCTAAGATGGATTCTCACACTGTTGCAATGGTTGTCATTTATATTTCTTGATATTTTAAAAGACTTTTGAACTTATAAATGTGACATTTTAAGGAGAAATCAACAGAATCTTCCCAATATGTACAAACGTTGGCATCAGTTTTAGCTTATATGGTTTCTAGCAGGAAGATTGACACATTTTTGACAAATAGCAAACAACGGTGTTGACTTTAAAAGCAACAGAGAGCCAGTTTGATATTAGCGGTGTCGCCTATTTAACCCTCTAAGGCCCAAAACCTGCCAGCAGGTTTAAAAACCACGTCATCTTTAAAAACAACGACAGACTTTCAGCATTTATCAGAGCCACAAGCTATAAAAACAGGAAGAATTTCTGTCACTTTGCAGTCATCTCACATGCAACTTGCAGTTCATTTTGGAAAATTAAGCAGCTCTAAGCTTGATAATTTGCAACAGATCCTTTAAAAAACAAACAATTCTGAGCTCCCTGGTCTAACGATGAAGCCATGACTGACTCAGCTGAGCCCAACAGTCACTTGATTACACATTCACATTGTAGTTTTTTTGACTCCACTTTTTTTTTTTTTTTTTTTTTTCAGTTTTGTAAATGATAAAAAATGAGGCTTCTTCTCTTCTTAATGATTTATGCCATTATAACTGTCTTACTGCACAGAAGACATTCCTGAGTTCTCTCTGTTTATTCATAGTTTTGCTGTTTCCATTGAAGACTTTATATTAAAGTGAAAAATGAGCCCACAGTGAGTGAAAATGTGACGGGAGCAAAAAACATACAGAAACTGCTTGAGCTTTCAGAGAGTTGACATTTGATATTCATAATATACAATTTCTAGACCACTTTTCCACATTTTGTCCCATAGCAACCAGGCTAACAGTCTATTCTGGCTGATTATTGTAGCTCAGTAGCTTGCAGAGTAAAAATGTATGTATATAAAATACTGTTTTGATTTCATTAACCTTCAGCAAACATTAAAGTACAAAGATCATCAGCTGTTTTTAAATCAATCTTCTAGTGAAGTATTTTCCTCCTTTAAGCTTTCGCTCTATTTGCAGAAATGTACATGAGTTTGTGCAGCGTAACAGATACACAGTCTGAAAAACTTACAGTTCTGATAAATAATTGATGAAACTAAATACTTAAAGCGACTTCTCTTCACCTGTTGGAGGTGTGTGCTCATGAGGTGAGGCCTACTTGCGCTGAGACTCGGCGACACAACAGCAAAGCTTTTACAGGAGCACAGAGATGAAGGTGACAGACGGGAAAATGTGGGCGAGACTGGAGGGAAATTACTAATAAGTAGTGATCAAACAGACCAAAATAGTGGGAAGGAAAAAAGAAGACGAGGAGCAAAAGAGACTGGAAGAAAAAAAAAAAAAAAGAGTCTCGGTGTCAAAGGAGCAAAATATCTAAATATACGAGTTGAAGGTGAGGACAAAGAGAGGAATCGCTGCATCGAGCGAAAAACAAGACATCAGTCAGCGGAGGGAGGCGAACTGACAAGTGGCAGACATGAAGGAGAGGCAGCGGGGAGGGATGAGGAGCTGCAGACAGACAGACAGACAGACAGACAGACAGCATGATGGGATGTACGGAGCATTTAGTTCATGGTTTATTCAACAGCAGCTGATTCACTGCTGCACAGGTCGTAAAAAGAGGCTGGATGCATCAGATCTCTGCTAACCGTCTGCTGCTCCAACCCCGTTTGAAGGTCTCGGCACTTTTAACGCGTAAAGGAATGTTTTGGCATTTTTTGGGGGGGAAAAAGATGTTTATTCACAGTGTTTCTATGAGTTAAAGGAAAGGACTGAAACCTCTGTATGAGTTAAAAGTGATAGTTTTTAGATAGTGCGACACAGATTTTATTTGCAAAATGAGCTGTAGGTTTGTGGGAGATTTAAAACGTGACGCTGATGGAACATTAACTCATGAGATGGTGTGAAGTGAGGCAGCATGAATTTGTGAAACCATGTAAACGCTGCACCAAGATGTGCTGTCCTATCCAAAATGACACTGCAATTTGCTAATTGCATTGTTTTAAATTGAATTTCAAATCAGTTACATGTAATTCAAGGGACCTATTGATGCACGGCTGCAACAAAAATCGGATTTTCTGAGTTCAATAAACCTTTTAAGTTGCAAATGATGCATCAGCTGAATATTATGTGTAATTTAAACGTACATTTCTGTGTTAGTTAATTAAAAAAATGTATTCAAGTTGATGTAACTTAATGAAATGAGTTCGATTACATTTTTCTTCACCTTGAGGTCAAGGTTTCAAGCCTGTACCTACTAAACAGCAGAGCAACTTTACAATATTACAATTTAAAAGCTTGTTTTCATAATTATTGGTCAGTAATACTCGAGAATTCATTGTAAAAAACATGAAAACACCAGTTGGAACAAGCTAATTTAATGAGTAATGTGCTTCAAATGTGCAAATATAAAGGAAGTGGTTATTAGCATTATGTTTACTTGCAGAGAAAAAGCTAATTTCCTCCTGATTTAGTTTGTTGGTTGAACAGAATTTCTTAGAAGTCGACTTAACTCAAAAAAAATCAAACAAACTGTAGCGTAGTGACCTAGAAATAGTGACCTTCACTGTGTTCATAGTTTTTTTTTTTTTTTTAAATGCCCAACAGCTCTTAAATATGAGCAGTGAATGACTGGTAACTCAAGTAAAAAAAAGAAAAAAATGTGTTGAATTATTTGGAATTTAATTTCTAATCTGACCTGCAAAATGTTGATTACTGAGCCTTAATGTGTTGTGTTGATATGTGAAAGTAGGTTTAGTGTTAAAAAAACAAACATTAACTGTGTTTCACCTAAAAATGCAGTTAGATTAACACTGAAACTGAAAAAATGCCTCAGAACTGGCCGCTGTTCGTAGCCTTGTAGTTAAAGGACAAGAAGAAGACTTCATTTGCAGTGCAGCACTTTAAAGGTACAAGTGGAAGTCAAAGTGCTTCACACTTAAAATAGAAAAAGTGCACAAAGCAACACTTGGAACAAATGGATAATGGAAAGAGGCAGAGAAGGGCAGACGAGGACGAAACAGTTCAGCTGGAAGTGTGTTAAAATAACAAGGTTTTAATTTAATTTTTGGAGTGACTTAAGGTAGTCCTTCACAAGTTTGTTTCATCCAAAGAGAGCAGAGTAACTAAAAGCTCTTTCTGTGGACTTCTGGGGAATTTGAGACGACCTGTACCAGACGATTAGAGAGATAGAGTTGCATTACAGGAGCAGGATCTCCGTTGTGGTATTCATCTTCTCATCTAATTCACCATAACAAAATGAAATACTGTGTTTGTGAAAATACCAAACCAGACCGTCTGAGTGCAGTGAATGTGTCGTAGTGATTGTAGTGTAAAGACACCTGTTCTTGGAAGGTCCAGTCACTGGTGAATCAGTACTCCTGGTTGTAGCTACACCATGAGAAAAGTTTATTTAAAAGCACAAGTCAATATGATGCAAGAAAGTTTCCAAGTTATTGACTATTCCTTGGACAATAGTTAAATCCATCAGTAATGATTGGTAGAATTATGGCGCATGCTGAGAGTAGGTCGTCCTTAAAAGCTGAGTGTTGGCTCAAGAAAGAGGAAGAGCCACCAAGACACCTATGACACCTCTGAAGGAGCTTCAACAGCTGAGATGGACGAGGCTGTTCATACAACAACTGTTGCCTGTCCT
>NW_007578416.1:171603-182158 GCF_000690725.1 Stegastes partitus | reverse complement strand
AAGACAATCTTTCAAACCTGCTTGCAGATTTTGGGGTTCAAAGAGTTAATATATGTTTTTATAAAAAACAAAATTGACGCAATAAACCCCTTTCTTAACAATATGCTAGGTGTCAAGTGCAATTTAAATTCAAATGCACTGTACTTTATTCTGTAAAATGTAGACATCTGAAGAGACGATTCAAAACATTAAAGTAACTGTCATACCGAGCACCTGCAGCTATCAACATCAGCACAGCAGATGATTCTCAAAATGCTCAAATGAGCTCCTGCAGTGAACCAGAGATGCAACAGCTCTGAAGTGAAACGTGACGAGTTTGTTACGAAGTCTGTTCTGTATCTTAGTGACCTTTACTGTAGACAGTAACGGTACACAGGAGTTGACATCAGCTGAGCACGTGTAAAGCCTGGAAAAGTTCATGTGTGTCGGGTTATTTTCAAAAACAACTGCCTTTTCTGTGGGTTTTGGCCTTCGTTCTACACGCTAAAGTCGTTGTAAGCCACTGAAGCCACTTTTGGAAAACCAGTGCTCGGTTTTCAGGGTGAAGATGATCAGAAACGTTTGCAATGTGGATGTGTAGATGTCAAAAAACTGAATTTTGGGCGCCGCCACTCATCCATTATGTCTGGAAACAGGCGCCAGAATCCGTCTCCACACAAATAATTTCTTGATGCATCGTTGTTGGTAGCCAGCTGGAACTGGAAAAAACATTTATTCAGGCTTCAGCTTGGCCAACGTGGCCTTAGGGTTCGTGTTGTAGTCGGTTTGTTATGCGCTTTACGGCATATTGTATATGGATGGAGGTTTTTTCTGCCCATTTTAAATAACACCCATATATGTGTGGACCAGGCACTCTGACCATCACTGCAGTTCACCCCACAGCTTGCTTGCACACCTTAACATTACACAATTACAAAAAAACAAATGTGAAAATGTTTGTTGGTGAAAACTGTTATTGAATCAGTAATTTAACAACTATGAAGCCCTGCAGACAAAGTAAGAAACGACCATTTTAAGGGTGCATGCGCTCTTACTACAAAACAAGAAGCAGCGGTTAGTGTTGCTGGTTTCGGTGCCTTAAGATGCGTCTCACTGTTAGACTTGTGAACGCTGTATAATTTCATTCAGAAAAATATGCTGATGCCTTTCAAAACACAGCAGCATAATTTTCACTCGGCCCGTGTTCAGGCTGGCGAGTGTGAAGGTGTTAAGGACATCATCAAGAGTCGGATTCAGGACACACCACTTTCATGTTTTTGCCCGTTTTGTTAAAGTCAGCAGCACATTGTTGGAAACATGCTGCCAACAACTGTTAAAGACTACCAAGCAGCCAGCGCCAGGTCATCTGAATACATAACAACTCTGCTCACGAATGCACGGTGATGAATATTAGCCTTTATTTTCATTTAGTGAATATTTTTGTATTTGTGATTTTCTCTTTGGAAAGACTGATGTGTCTCAGTGTACGAGGGTGTGATGATGCTGTGTAATTCAAAATGATTTCTTTTTCTCAAAGAGTACAATTAGAAGACTATTAATATGAATCTAAGCACTTTAGCCTGTTTATCAAAGTACACAAGTAACACCTTAAATGTTGTGTATATATATGTTAATAGCACCTTACTGGTAGCAAAATCAAAACCTTCAATAACCTGCAATGTTTATTCCTTCACTCTGAGGTTTGTGCTACATTTTTTGATTGACCTTCTGCTCCATCAAATCCGATTTGTTTGAAACTTCTTTATGATAAACTAGTTGGTAGCACTGTTGCCTCGCAGCAAGAAGGTCGACGGTTCATGTCCCGGTGGGGGCACAGGGATCTTTCTGCATGNAACTTAATCGTAGAGTGTCAAAGAGAAGGACACTGTTTTAAAAAATCATGTATTCAGTCTTGACTGGAGTTCGCCAGAAGACACATGAGAGACTCTGAAGTCAACAAGAGAACGTTTCTTTGGTCTAATGAGACCAGATTTGAGTTATTTGGCCATCAGACTAGACACACTACACACTGCACATCATCACAAACACACCCTCCCCACCGTGAAGCATGATGGTGGCAGCATCGTGATGTGAAGCACGGTGGTGGCAGCATCCTGACGTGAAGCATGGTGGTGGCAGCATCATGATGTGAAGCATGGTGGTGGCAGCATCATGATATGAAGCATGGTGGTGGTAGCATCATGATCTGAAGCATGGTGGTGGCAGCATCCTGACGTGAAGCATGGTGGTGGCAGCATCATGACGTGAAGCATGGTGGTGGCAGCATCATGATGTGAAGCATGTTGGTGGCAGCATCATGACGTGAAGCATGGTGGTGGCAGCATCATGACGTGAAGCATGGTGGTGGCAGCATCATGATGTGAAGCATGGTGGTGGCAGCATCATGATGTGAAGCAATAAAGGTGGAGGGTAAAATGAATGCTTTAAAGTTTAGGGAAAGCCTGGAGGACAACCTGCAAGAGAACTATGACTTGGGAGAAGATTTGTTTTCCGGTAAGATGGTGACCTGAAGCAAACACAGAAATGCTTTTAGCCTTTGAGCTGCACAGAAACTGGACTTTAAAGAAGCTGTTTACCTCCAATCCTTGTGTGATCTGATGGACACCAAACACTGCACATCTTTATAAACACACCATCCTCAGTGTAAAGGATGGTGGCGAATACTAGCTGTAACACCTTCAGAGGAGTCACAGGTGTCTTGGTGGCCTCCCTCACTCGTCTCTCTCTTGACAGGTGAGTGCAAAAAGTTTTTTTTTTTTTGTAGATTCTTGTCAAAAAAGTCGAATCACATCAACCAGGATTGAATGTTAAAAGCAATAAACGGGGAAATCTTCCAAAGGGGCGTGAATACTTTTTACTGTAGAGTAATTGTTTGGAAGCAACACTCTAATTATAGCTACATTTCTACTGGAAAAAAATCTTTTAATGTTGTGCACAGCTCCGACATTATTTTCCATCTGGAACCACGAGTGGAGGGAAGAGCACTGCAGAAGCGTCTGCCGGTAGACGCTGCAGCTCTTTAGGCAGCCAGTCAGTCAGAATGGTGTCATGTGTATCTAATTACCTGCAGTCTTTAATCACTGACACCGCTGCTAACAAGCCCCAGAGTGCTTCATGCCGAGGGAGACAGACGAGACGAAAGAATAGAGAGGAGAAGTTCTGTCGGAGTGACGGGGAGGGAGGGGAGCTCTGTTTAACACGAGTCTGGCTGCAGACGATCCAGGCTGTGCTCTCACTTTCCTGTTTCTTCCTCGGAAACCCCTGCACTTGGTTATTTCCTAAACGTTCTAACAACTGAAGGGTGCAAACTGCAGACGCCGCGTGCTGTCGGCTGAATGCAAAATCCAGACTTGCTGCTGAACCCGTGAGCTTCCCGAACCAATATTGCTTCAGTGGTGCACCGGGAACGCATCAAGTTGCAATTTTATGCTCATGAACCCAAACAAAATAATAATACGTGGCTTAATAACACCTCGGTGCTGTGACTGGCTGTAGTTTGCGTTCAGAAGGAGTGACTGCAGAGCGAGTCGGAGCCAGCAGAAAGTCGTCTCGTACCGCTCTCCTCTCAGTATCTCAGTGTGTAGCTGGCTGCAGGGTCTTCTGACGTTACTTAATTAAAACTCTGTATGGTGCTGCTGGAACACCCAACTCATATCCAGTCTGTTGCTTGAAGCACTGAACACAACTTTTGTCTTCCTGCTGAGACATGACTCGACTTCTATAGTGTGAAGACGACTGTGCTGGCTGTTTACCAAGAAAATACTGCAACTCATTGCTGGATGCAGTTTCTGGCTCATATTTGTCACGTTTTTACTGACTGTTGGCTCATTTTTCTGCACCTCTATGGAAACAGAACAACCAGAAATACAGGAGACTCAAAGATGGCTTTTGTGCAGTGCAACGAGATCACAATGCCATAAAAAGTTGAATTTCTTTGATTATTTTACATTATGCGTTGTGTATACACAGCCTGCAGTTCCGCCTCATATAGCTGAATAGACTTTTAATTTTTGTCACGTCGCTGTTGGTCTCAGCTGAGTCACGAATGGCTTCAAGGTTGAACCAAGGAGCGTAGATTTTTTTGTTTTTTACACAATCTGGTCAATGTTAACATTTNTCTGTGTATCTTTAACTGTATGCTTTGCCTCCTTGTTTTGCTGGAAAACAAATCTCCTCCCAAGTGGCTCTTGCAGTTCTCTTGCAGACTGCATCAGCTTGTCCTCCAGGATTTTCCCCTATGCTTTGCTGTATTCATTTTACCATCTACCGTTACTGCTGCTGGGAAGAAGCCCCACATCATGATACTGCCACCACCACGCTTTGCAGTGAGGATGGTGTCTCTGTGATGATACACTGTGCGTGGTGTCTGCCAAATATAGTGTCAAGTCTGATGGCCAAAAGGCTCAATTTTGATCTCATCAAAGCATAGAACCTTCTTCCGGTTTACTTTAGAGTCTCAAAAATAACTTCTGATAAACTCTAGTCCAGATTTAATAGGAGATTTGCAAAGAGAAAGACACTGTTAAAATGAAGCTCATATTTAAATCTCTCACATCTCAGCTGCTGAAGGTTGTGACTCCTTCAGGGGAGTCATAGTGTCTTGGTGGCCTCCCTCACGAGCGCCTTCCTTCCACAGTCACTCAGTGTGTGAGGGCAACCATTCTAAGCAGATTTACACATATGACATATTCCTTTCATTTCTTAATGATGCATTTATTTGTACTCCAATGGATGTTCACAAACTTTCTTGTGGGCTGCAAGGTGGTGCAGTGGTTAGCACTGTTGCCTCGCAGCAAGAAGGTTCGCGTCCTGGTATGGGCACGGGGATCTTTCTGCGTGGAGTTTGCATGTTCTCCCCGTGCAGTGTGGGTTCTCTCTGGGTTCTCCGGCTTCCTCCCACAAGATCCAAAAACATGTTGAGGTTAACTGGTGATTCTAAATTGTCCGTAGGTGTGAATGTGAGTGTGTTTGGTTGTCTGTCTCTAAGTGTAGCCCTGTGATAGACTGGTGACCTGTCCAGGGTGTCCCCTGCTTTCGCCCTAAGTCAACTGGGATAGGCTCCAGCCCCCCGTGACCCTAGTGAGGATTAAGCGGTGTATAGATAATAGATGGATGGACTTTCTTGAATCCAGTCCATGACCTATACTTATGAGTAACACTTTCACAGAGTTGTGTTTTCATGGTGTAGCTCTAACCAGGAGTGCTGATTCATCAGTGGTCGGACTGGATCAGAGGTGTCTTTATATACAGTTGTTTACTGAGTACAGTAAATGTCTCTAATTACAGAGTCATACAGCACATACAGGTCACAGANTTCAGTCTACTTGTCCAGTATAGCAGATTCAGAATCATTCTCACGATGCAAGTAAGAACTTTCTGCTTTTATCTTCAGTAGTTCCTGAGATGTTGTCGTTCAAACAGCCTCAAATTTCAATGTTTTTTAAAACTTATCCTGGAATGTTCTTGGTATATCACGCAAAAATTTCACAGACACAATTTTAAATGTTCATAGTTCATGATTATAAAACTTTCAAGCAAATCAGAGATAGTCAAGCAGAAACACAGTAAAGATCTGAGTTGACATCTCGTCTTCTGTGACGCCTCACAGTAGACTTTATCGTGGCGCCCCTTTTCTTGCCAAACCCCCACGATGCTCTCTGCCAGCTGGGCTGCCTCATCTGCCAACTACAGTATTAAACAAGAAGAGCTACTACAGATAAACTACAATATCAAAAGTGTGTCTTGGAAATACATGAGTGAAACTACTAAACTTTTTATCGCAAAAATGTTCTTGTTGCTAATGAGGAAGTGTCTATCACTGGTACACACAGCTATCGTTTTATCAACCAGGGATAATTCAAAATGAGCATATTTGATTGCAGGAAAAGCACCTTGTTGCCAGAAATAAGATGAGAAGATTGTCACAACTTTCACATCTGTATGTTAAGTTAAGACCAGCGTTGCTTTGCACAAAGAGCATGTCACGCCCCCCAAAGCAACAACTTGTAATCTGTACTCGTCTGTTTGTGTACTGATGAAACAAAGAAGATCTAAAATGTCAGATGATGAATGTTGGACAGTTTCTCTGAGCTAACGGCCTGTTGGGTCAACAACAAAGTCCAACCAATCTTTTCATCCTTCAGTCAGAAGAAAGCAAAAAAAGATAAATTAATCTCCAACAAGAAGATGTCCCAGCTACTGCTTTGAATCTAAAGGCGTCATTGGGGATGAGTACAGCAGCCAAATCCTGCACATGTGGACCACAGCATTACAGTACAGTTAGACCTTCCTCAGCGTGACTCCTGTAGGTTTCAGTCGCTTACACATTCAACATCAGTCGGTTTGAGCGAGTTAATGGGGTGCAGGAGTTATGTGGTGTGAAGGAAACGCTGGAGTGAAATATAAAGAAGGGATTCTGTGCAGGTTCCTTTGGTGGCCCCCACACAAGAAAAGAGCGAGGAGACTGGAGGGGATTGAAGTCTCTTTGTTCACCGTCTGGGTCGTCTGGATTTCCATCAAAGGCTGCGAGTTAAGACGCCCTTTGAAGACGTTTTCCTCACCTGACGCTCGCTGCCCTCCGCTGGGTCGGGATCAATCCCTCGCTCTTTTCAGCTCATTCACCGGGAATGTTTGGGCTGTATCGAAACGGCAGGAGCACAAAGCCGAAATGGAAAGCTTTATATACAGAATTATCATTTTATGAGCTTTATTTTTTATTTTCTTAGCAGCAGCACAAGAACGGAGAGCGGTTGGATTCTGGCACATTGCAAAGAGCAGAATATGCATTTGCTCATTCTTTCTTCTTTCTTGGCATTTAGCTCTTTGTTTTTACGTGAAAATCCAAAGCAGAGCCGTAAAAATACAAACGAAGGAGCTCGATATGAGCATAAAGACAGTCAAACGGAGCGACCCTACCAATCCTCTCTATCCTGCTGTATCCTGTAGTAATGTAAGGCATACAGTGATGCCAGATTTGGCTTTGCTTGGATGTTATTTGGTAGTCTTTGGCTCTTCTAGTCAAGAAAAACAAGCCTGGCTGCTCTGATAACACTTGGTATCGACGGGGACTCTGGTAGACATTGTTGGAACCATTTGGAACCATTTTTCCAGCACCAGCTTCCGAAAATGTAATACCATGGGACTGTCCCACAGAACATGGAGACATGGTCCCATTCACTGTTACATTTCCAACATTTATTGTCTTGCATTAAGCCCATTTTTAAGTATAGAACATGTAAAATTATAGCAAAGTAACTGAGACAATTAAGCCCAAAATGTATATATATTATTTTTTAACTTTTGATTTTGATGTTCTTCTGGCTGGAAATGTGAAAAAAAAGACAAACAGCAGTAAGAAATTGTCCATATCTGTTGAAATTTTTGCAAATATTTGATAAAATGCAGCTCCTATGTCACTGTAAATGGTCTACGGCGTTCTAACATGCTGGAAACTGCAAACAGCTGATGCACCAGTTCTCTAATCATTGAGTAGTCAGTTGCAATCCATGGTTACATCCAAAGACCTCGGTGAGCTGCTGTTAAGCTCCATTACTGAGAGGGAGCTGCACATTGTGGCTGTTCACAAGACGGATGAAGGCTAAAAAGCCACAGTCAAGTGTTTCTAAAGGCCACCGGTCCCCAAGCAAAGTGTCATCAAAAAGTTCTGCATTGAATATCTCAGTAAAATAACAAGCACAGACAGTAATTCAACCTCAGTAACAGCAGCTCCACGGTCAAACCTGATGTGATGCTTTATATCAACCTTGTCAGAGTAAATGGCATCATGAAAAGAAAAGAGGACAAAGTTGAGATGATGGAGGAAAACATCAGGCAGTCTACAGAAAAACTGAGCAGCAGCACTGGGCCGTCCAACAAGACAGTATGTTCAGAAACATACAGACAACGTGGCAGCAAAATGGAAAACAGTATGAACTGTTGGAGTCCAGACCTGAATCCTGAATACGTTATAAGAACTGTTAGACTGATGTGGTGGCAAATGAAGGTGCAGCTTAACAAATTAGAACATTGTTAAAACATTTATTTCATACATTATTTCAAAAAGTTTTCATGTATTCTAAATCCATCACACACAAATGGAAATATTTCAAGTTTTTATTTTATTTTGAATTTTGATAATTATGGTTTGTAGCTCATAAAAATCTAAAATCCAGTATCCAAAAATATTTAAATAGTATCTAAGAATAATCAGTAAAAGGTTTTGGCAATATGGAGATGTCCAACTTCTGAGAAGTATGTTCATTTGTTAATATTTGGTACCTTTACCGCAAATTACTGCATCGATGCGACAATTCATCCCCCCACTGATGGAAAAAAAACTTGGATGTAGCATTTTTAGTAAAAATTTAAGAAAAAATTTGAAATGTTTAACATTTATTATTTCAATTGATGAGTTACTGAGCACCTACTGACTCAGGTAATTTCAGTTTATAGTGTATTAGAGTGCTGTGGACCATGAGCAGCACCAAAGAAGCTGCATTTCCTATCAAATTTGAAGGAATTTGAAATGTGAAGGACTTTGACATAACATTTTCAGTAGAAATAGGGGAAAACAAGAGATCAAATCTATCACTTACATTTCGTTTATGTCATTTTCAGCCAAAAGAAATCTATCGCTAAAACATGAATTTACCATTAATCCAAAATTTTGGCCAAAGTATGACTAATTTTTAGCTTAACTGTACATGTTGATCGCTTAAAGCTCATCCTACATGTGCAGATGTTTTTAGCCGTGTTATTCACAGGGGTTTTTCTACTATGAGAATTTGACTTTTTTTTTGATACACTGATTGAGTGTCATACTAGAGGAATATTCTTGTTCCCTCCGTAGCCCACAGACACTCCTCAGCTGTGATCCTCCACTAAATAAATGGTGTTTGAGCTGCTGAAGTGGTCCCTGCAGGGGTCACTGATAACACACTCTCCTGTTGGACACACTAATATCACGTTATGCTTCCTTTCTTTTTATTCTTTGACAACTTTTAATTGACTTCCCCCCTTTACTTCTGTCCTTTCTTTTCCGTTGCATCCTCCTTATTTTTTAATCCGACCTCTGTGCTCGTGCAGCAGGACTCCCCAGCCGAGCTGCATTTGGCAGTGCCGCACAAACGAAGCTGCGCTGAGCTTTTTAGCGTCGCTCTCTCCCAGCTGTCTCTTGCCATCCCTCCTTCCACTTTCCTCTCGGTTAGTGTATCCTCCGGTCGCATGGCTGTGTAATCACGTCTGTTCTATCCTATTTTCCTGCCTCCATCCGTCCTTCATCTCCTGATCTCCTCTCTGAGCAGATCGAGCTCACAGTGCGTGACGGAGAGAGGCGGCAGACAAAAGGAAGGGCCGACAAGCCTCTGAAATCTTGTCTAAATCAGATTTGTTTTGGTATTTTTAAGGGGGGGAAAAAAGTGGACCTGAACTGTAATGTAAAAAATGAATAAATAATAAAATAAAATCTATAAATAAACAGTGCAAACCTGACAGTAAGGGCAGAAGAATAGAAATAGGTTAAAAAAAACACATTTTTAACATTTTCACAGTTAAAAACATAAAAAAATGGCCTTTTCAGAATAAAATCCTGCCTTTCTCTGTCTATTTCCAACCTTCACAATCACCTTTCCTGAAGCTGCACAGAGGTCTGAGGCGTCATTGATTGATGTTATGAGAAATAGAAAGAAAAGACTGCAGCTGAACGGCCGGGCAAATTATGAGTCTAAATAAGTAATCAGGAACAAAGCAAAGGCTTTAATCAGTCCCACCAGATTGTCTGCTTAAGTGGCGGAGGTATAAGAGGCAATCATCGATTCACTGATGTGGCCTTTTCAACCACTTGGTCCCTCAAACACTCACACAAAAGTCCTCTTGAGAATCTGAACAAGCAAACAGTGATGAGATCAGGGCAGCATTGTCTCCTGAGCAGATTACACCCGCTGATTGTGTGCTGCGGTTTCAATGTGGGCGTGGGTTTGAACTCACGAGGACATTCTGAACGTTGAGCAAAGAGTGAAGCGTTGTAGGAAGTTTCTATTCAGGAAATAAAAAAACAAGAAGAGAATAAGAGTCAACTGGCAGTTTGAGTCTCAGCCAGTCACTAAACATTTTAACATGAGATAAAAACACAGGTGTAATTAATATTAGATAGAACATCCTTTCATTCAGATTAAGCAGCTTCAAAGCTCTGCTGAAGTGCAAACAGGCTTTCAGTAAAGGGATTAGTTACACATCACGCCTATAGCCACTTTACTTGAGACTCGTACCGTGTGCAGCTATGTGCAGAAAGTGTTTTTTTATGTCTTGTAGCACAAAAATAAGCAAACCATAAGACATGGCGAGGCATGATATATAGAAATAAGTGAGGTGGAGGTGAGGAGTGTTTATTCAGCAAGTCTGTTCTTTTCTATATCTACTGCATATATTGTCAAAATCAGGCCAAAGGCAAAAAGAGATTCTGTTTTTGTATGCCTCTGTGCTGAGAGCTGCTCTACATTATGTTCATAGTGCCTGTAAAAAGTAGTCACACCCCTTTGGAAGTTTTCTCTTTTAATTG
>NW_007578416.1:158130-169028 GCF_000690725.1 Stegastes partitus | reverse complement strand
TCTCTAATTACAGAGTCATACAGCACATACAGGTCACAGATAACTACACTGTTGTCCTTGCAGTTGTGCAAAACATGAATTGGTCTTCATTGGCAGTACTAGTTACTCTCTTTTGTTTTTAGGGAGTAAAAGCCCCAAGCAATAGCCTGGTGCCACACTTTTGAATTGTTGCCCACATCTGCAGTTTTCCCAGTGATTCAAAATACCGCAGAAATGTTAAACTACAAATAGAATGAATTCAGTCTTACAAGCTGTTGTAAGTCAGAGAATGAACAAAGCCATTTTTGTTGAACTGGTGTTGAAAACATTAAGCAAAACTGCTTCTGTAGTTTTTTTTTTATCCACTGAGAATTACAGCAGTGAAATGATCGGTTTGGACCAACCCCATCCGTACTGCTTTGGCATTTTGTTGACGCCAACGTCACAGTGAGAGTCCAGCAACAATCTGCACACTCGGAACAAAGAACGACTGCTTTGTGCAGTCATGTTTCAGCTATTATCTACTCTGAGCAGGTAAACGGCTCAGAGAGAAAAAAAACGCTCCTGTGTGCTTTAATATTTTATCACTTAATTTGTCAGGTACACTCACACAGACCTCCCTAGAATTACACAAAACCCCTTTATAAATGTTTTAATTGATGTTTCACGTGCACAGGCTCTTTCATTTTCCTTCCATTTCAGTTTTTGTTCTGATTACGCTGTCAGCCTCACTTAGCGGCACACAACAGTCTGTAAATGGGGCCACGTTCTCCTTCTTTGTAACGCCGCTGTTCATTTACTTGTTGCACACGTGTTCAGCGCTTGTATGGACAAGTAGAGGTCCCTGGCTGGTAGGACGTGAAGGTGAGAATGAAATCTGCCCGCAACATATGACACACCTGCTCCTCGCGAACTACGATCTGAGCACACTTTGACGGCGTGTGGGGGAACTAAATATAAAATCTGACAATGCAGGTTTCCGAAGAAGCATCCATTATCTCGCTATGAGGCCCGTGCTTGTTGCTGGATTGCACCATTAGCAACAGAGGAAGTACCTGCCACAGCACTTGGAAAGTGAGGCGCCTCGGCATCAAAAAGCAGCGGGGTAACCATGGTGAGCGCAGCTACGGTCCGTGATTGGCAGCGCTGCTGATCAGAAGGAAAGCTGCTCGGTGTTTGTTCTTTCCATGTGCTTCGCTTAATATCGGGAGAGAATGTGGCAGCGGCGGCTAATTCCTGACTTTTCTCGCTCTTAATGAGCAGCAGTTGGAAGCTGCCACTCAGCGGACGATGTGCGTTGGTTTGTCTTACTGGAAGAGTAGAGGTCTTCTGTTATAAGCCTGAAAGCACTCGGGGCACTTAAGACATGACATTTACATGCCACATAATTAACTCCGTGGCCGGGTGTGTGTCATGTGTATAATAACTCTGCCTAAAGGTCTCTCAGAGGGATGATTTTGTTTGCTAAACTTTGCTTTGTGTTATCTTTAGATCATCATGTGTGATTGACAACACCTGCTGTGAGCTCATTATTAATGGTACACATGCAATCAAATATACCAACTAAGTAGTGAGAGTCATCAAAAATCAACATCATGCCATGATTTTACCTTCAGAGTTCTGTGCTGGGCTGCCATTAACGACCATTTTTCTATTGGTTAATTTTTCTCCAAAAAAATGCAAACTGACCATTTAATTAAAGGTTCAGTTTATTTTGGCAAACTGTAGCAGCACATTATGAGATGGAAACATGGTGGACGTATTAAAGTGCACAACTGTGGAGTTCAACAGGAAGTTCCAACATGATCGACATGAAAAAAAGAGGGTTCATATTTTCTCCAACAAGAAATGCAAGTTAGTGAAGTGAAAAACTTGAGACTGGTTGTAAAACGTTAGCGATGCAGAGAAGCTGCTTAGTTAACATGTTGTCTTAATGAGACATTTGGCAACAGAAATAGACAAATATGTAAATAAGAGCAGCTTTGTGGGGAATGTAGCTGCATTAAAATACAGTATATATGAGCACAGAGAGCAGGAGAGAAGCGGACAGATGTGAAGTGCCAAATGGCTCAATATGTCCTGGATGTTTTCTCTTCAGGTGTTTGTGCTGATATGCTCTGCCACTGAAACTGTCTACAAGCCACCATTTAGTTCTGTAATTATTTAAGGTACTCCTGTACTTTCATTGCCTTGTGTCTTTGGAAACTGAATTGAGTCAGACTCTGCTAGCATGGTCTGCAACTGTAGTGCTGATTTATAGTCCAAAAAAGATGTTAAAGATACTGATGTTGATGCATTCTCAGTATGGACATCATTGGTTTTCAGAACTTCTGGATGTTGTTCCATCGCCAACGTTTAAAACAAACAGCCACCTCGTTTGCAACTAGAAACACAAGAGGCAAAAAAACTAAATAAAAATTATCCTGCCACAAACATTAGCCCACAGTGGTGTTGTAAAATACATGGAATGGTTGTAACAAGCTGTGCAGTTGAGTAACATTTTCTTAATTTCATGCTTGTGGACCGACTGAGTGAATCAGTGCATGGAAACATACACACAGTAGTCGACACTTCTCACACTGAGAAATCAAAAGTACACAGACATTAGTTAAATAACATACTTTGTCTTTGAATTCTCTGCTTTTTGAGGCACTGACTGACTGCTGAATGACACTTTTGCTTTTCATATGTGATATGAAAAGTCACTCTGGCTCTGTTTATAAGTGTGGGGAGGACTGACCGTTTCAATGGGAGGGATTCATGTGCACCGACATACATGCACATCTGGACCAGCTGCTAAAACATACAGCACAGAGAAGCTCAGATTGCAGCACATGCAGAGGGATTGTGAATGTGCTCTGTGAAGGATGCTGTAACTTCACCACATCTTCTCATAGCTGCTGTATTAATGCTACGTTCACAATCCTGATATTGTACCGTTAAATAGCAGCTACAAAATCACTCTGATGGTACTTGTAGTAGAAAGAATGTCTCCTCTTTTATTCAATGCAGCACAATTGAATGCACCAGAATCCTGTAATTGCCCCTGGTGGCCACAGAGGCCCCCGTTGCTGCTGCTCAGCAAAGGTCATGTAGTGTTGCTTCAGCTGAACTACAGCTCATTAGGCTAAATGAGAGGTGTCCTGTCCTCTCTCAGCGTTCTGTAATGAAGCACCGAACAAGCGGTTTACCTCTGCTCAGATCAGGGATACAGCAGCCCTAGTGACCACTCAGTTGCCCCTGGTTACACCATCCCTCTGTTCTCCTCCCATGAGGCTTCATGGCCCGCCGTTGCCATGACGCCAAAGTTAGCACCCTCCACTCTCCTCCTCTTCCCCCCCAAAAAAACATTCCTGTGCAGCTGCTGGCCTTCGGTTCCTAATTTGCACTCGGGTGTCGCCCACCACCTGAGGACACTCTGGGCTGAGAGAAAACATGTTCTTTTTGAAGGCAGCATTTCACTTCATTACTCTGGTCTGGACTGAAATGTCTCGCCGCCTCTTGGTTATATCGCCATGAGATGTTTGAAGTGACACGAACCTGTTCCTCGGAGAATGAAGCCCTATCGACTTTGGCGATTGCCTGAAGTTTCCTCATGTGCCACTCTGAGGTTGACTTCATCCCCTCAGGATGAAATATAACAATCTGACATCACCTTCAGCTCAGTTTGTCCAGTGCTTCTGTGCAAACAGTCCTGCAACACGACTGTTGTTCCCATCAGCATCAGATGTGTTTTATTAGCAAATGTTGGCAATTATAAGTAAGATTAGTGGTCAGCAGACTGATGATCTGAATAAAGTACATGATCTGTACATTATTAAATCTGCTACAGGCTTCTAACCAGTTAGCAGCATATAGTTACGTGATTATAAATACTTTGTTTGAAAAGGAACAAGACAACAATACTTTTATTGCTTGAGACTATGAGGTTACTCCACCAGTTGCACACTGGACATACATAGATAACATTTGCGAAAAAGGGATTTATTTCCCTCTAAACCGTGAAATTAATTTTAATATATTAGCTTATTGAAGCTGCTAACCAGTTAGCTATTTGCATATTTCCCAACATGAAACGTGAGTAAGTTCTCGTTCTGGTCTCCAAAAGATCCACTGTGAACTATAAGACCATTCCAACCAGAACTGGAGAACTGGGTCATGTTCTTCTACACCAAACTCACCGAGGCTGCGGAGAAGAACAGGGACGCCAACTACTAGGGCTGAACAATGAATCAATTTCAAATCGAATCAGGAATTAAATGCAATTAGCAAATCGCAAAGACTGCAGTTAAGGATATACATTATGCAACGTATCTGAGCCAGCTTTTAAACTCTACTATCAATGGTTTTACAGACTGTCATCCTCCATGTTGTGACTTTTGCAGTTTTGATGGTATCTAATGTGACAAAGCTCCTTAATATACTTAAATTATTTAACCTACAATATTTGCACTCAACAAAATAGTTCAAAGGATCTTCTCCAACCGCTTGATTAAACGCATGCCTGCAAGATGAAAATAAACTTTTTAAGTTGCAAACATTATTTTCATGAGTTGGGTTCACACAATAATGTTGGTGATTGCATCAGCTTATTATTATGTGAAGTGTAAACTATGCTTTAGTTTTTCATGTGATCGAATTAGTCCAAATGGTTTGTCTATTCAAAATATGTAAAAGAGACACGTAGAATAAGGTTATCTAGATGGCAAATCATTTTTTGAACCCTGAATTTGGTAAGTTTTCTGATAGAACTGCCTGTTAAGGATCATCTAAAAGTTGAAAATCTGACAGATCTCAGTGTTTTAACAGCTTCTGGTTGTGAGAAATGGTGTAATTTTTGCATTTTTTTTGCTCAGAAGATAGAGAGTGAACCAAATCAACGATCATTTGTTGGCTCCACCTTCACAAATATGTGTCTTTTTAAGAATACTATGAAAGTTGGTGTATTTACTGTTAAGCTGGGGATGAACAAGCAGTTTTTACTTGGGTTCCTGCACAGAGCAAGACGTGTAAAAGTGTTAAAAATGGCCCCTGAGAAATGAAGGATGGGAATTTTTAATATTTTCCACCATTAATCAATGACCCTGTGTTAAAAGTAGAAGCTGCCTCAGAGCCACAAGAGACCGACGAGGTCCTTTCAGTGGAAGTGGCGCTAATATTCCCAGCTCGTCTTTTTTTTATTCTTCGCAGTGCGCATACAGTATATGGAGCCATCTGCCACACATTTGCCGTCACTGTCACCTCTGATCTTAGTGAGATTTTAATTTTTATTTTCTTCTTTGCCTCCCTCCACACCTGCAGCTACGCCTCTGCCTTCACATGGCAGCTGCTCCTGCATTACCGACACACTTCACTGATTTACTGTCGAGTTACATTTAATATTCACCTCGCAGCTGGCACCTCGTACAACATCTGTTACCCACCGACGTACGCCCACGTCGCTTCACCCGGAGGATTGTTTTGCAGTTCGCTCTGCCATTCAGCCTGAGATAAATAGCTTCATAACTTGTAAGTGCAGCGGAGATCGGCGGCCGCGGCGTAGTGAGAAAGATGCTGGTTTACATCCCAGAAGGCAGAGGTCAGAGTTTCAATAGAGTCGTTGTGTGTGTTAGCGCAGCGACCGGCCCAATGCATGCTGGGATAACCTCCGCTGACCCTCAGTCGGAGCCGGATTCACGTTATCAGAGAACGTGTTCATGCAAACGTTTGATTTAAAGATCCCCTGCAGTGTTATTTTGAGTCATCTCAACTACAGACGAGAGTCTCCTCACCTCTGCGTCTTCTGTTTAAATCTCACTGGTGCCAAGATGAGAAGACAAGAAGCCTCGTCGGGTTAAAGGCCACAAATCCCATTTCAGCTGACAGACATTAGCAGCTCATATAAATTCACTCCCAACATCACGATACACGAACATCCTCTGCTGCCAGCGCGAGATTCATACCAGCTCTGTGTGGAAGTATCATCGATTAGTTGTTTGGTCTATAAAATGATGGAAAATGTTGATTAGCGTTCCCCAAAGCCCAAGACAACGTTGTCAAAAGTCTTGTTTTATCCACAACCCAAAGAGGTTCAGTTTGCTGTCACAGAGGAGGAAAGAAAACAGAAAATATTCACCTTTAAGAAGCTGAAATCTAAGAACACTTTTTCTTAAAAACAAAAAAGAATCAAACTGAAAACTGATTATCAAAATAGCTGGTAGTTAATTTATTAGTTGACAACTATTTAAACTTAGATTTGGTAAATTTTTCCTGATAAAACTACACTTTCTGCTTTAACTATTAAAAGGACCAGAAAAGTTTAAATTTAAAGTTTTTTTTTCTGTTTTTTGCAGTTTCTGGCTCAAACCAATGGTGTGATTTTGGTAAATTTCTAAATAAAACCAAGAGTTTCTTGCTTTGGAGAGAATTTTGTGAGAGCAAACACTTTATTTTTTGGGAAGTCTTAAATGAGACATGTAGAATAAACAGACTTTGATGAAACCACTACTTTAAGCTCAGATTTGGTTATACACTGCGACTCTAATGAAGATAACAGTATGTAGCGGTGCTGCAGGAGTCGGACGAACCTGCTGAAGCATTTCAGCATTTCTTAACATATTCCACAGCTAAAATGGCCTGTGGCATCGCTGCAGCCCGATGGAGACATTCTAGGAAAGTAGCAGCCAAATTATTCATCCCATTTAAAAGTCTGTGCATCTCTGAAGCTGTTTGTGAGGTTTATTGAAGCCTACCACGCTGGCTTCACTGGCCTCCTCTCTGTCCACAGTCTTGTTAGCTGTCTGCCTCTCATCCTCCTGCTTTCGCTCGTCGACTGAAAATGAATAAACTTTTCTCTTCCACCGCCACTCTCTGCGTCTCTGGTCGCCTCCTCTGTGAGGTTGCCACCTTCTGTGACAGAGGCAAAGAGAAAGAGGGAGACGGAGGACGCCGCCGTGGGAGTATAATTGAAACGTTTTCGTCCCCTATGGAAATCAGAAGGGGAGTTTTTCATTAGTACTTACAGGATGTGTGAGGGAGGAGAGGGGATGTAGTTTCCTTTCTCTCCTCTTTCACGTCCTTTTCTTCTTGTCTTCGCCGTCCTTTTCTCTTCACATTCAGCTGAACTCCCCTCGCATCGCCTCCCGTCTCCACTCTGGAGCATCTCTTTTTGTTTTCTGTACCTGTCGGGCTACAGCTCTGCTAATCATCACTCAGCGTTAGCGGCCATGTGAATCCTCTTTGTTAACTGCGTGTTGGGTGGAGACCTTTCTGTTGCCCACGTTAGATTCTGGTGAAACTTATTGTAGACTGTTGAGCTGCAGCCAGTGATGAGGAATGTGATGTGAACTGAACTCCCTGATGTATAATTAAGCTAAAAAATTATTCATGTGCAGGCCAAATTTTAAATTATGGCTTTTTTATTCGACAAACAGGCTCCTTCTGACATAAATGAGGAACAGTAAGACTTTCGAGATGTTAATGATGAGTTTTAACTATTTCTATGTTGTTTTGAGGCTTTTACTTGAAACACCGTGTCCAAAACTGTTGCAGATGTTTGAGAAAATGGTGGTTCTGTTCCGTTCCAAATGATCAAAAAGCATCATTTTAATTGTTTGTCTGCTGCAGACAATGAACATGATGAGGCTGATGCAAGCTTGCAAGTAAAGGGATGTGGTCACCTTAACAAACAGTTTTGTTTTTCTTCTACATGTACAACTTTAATCTGAGAAATTCAGATTTTTTTCTCTAAATATTATGGCTTTCCAATTTAAAAAAAGAAAAAAAAAATTCACCCACAATAACTTTGTGCTCATGTGTTGTTGGATATTTTAAAAGAATATTTTACTGGGAAAACATTATTTAATTTTGATTAAATGGGTTTTCAGTTACAATAGAGTTTCATATTAGTACCTTCAGTCTTTTTCTGAATATATTAGATAAATTTTAACAATTTCAGTCATTTTTTTAAAACTAAAAATGACCACAATATATTATAAATACTATGTCCAAGATTGTTCCTTGACGTTGTTGCACATATTTGATGAAATGCTGCTTCTGTGCCGTTCTAGATGATCCTTGTGATTCCTGCCGTGTTGTGCAGCCTCCTAATACGCTATAAAGTGAGAACAGCTGATGCAGTGGTCAGTTAGGGCTCGATATTATGGTCCATCACTGAGAGACAGAGTCGCTGCTCACAAGAATGAGGAAGGTTATAAAGTCGTACTCAAGTGTTTTCAAGTGTAACAGTGGAAAGTGTTATTAAAAGGTACAAGGAGCTCCACGCTGAAGAATCTCAAAGAGCTGGCAGGAAGCTAAACGTGAATCCTGCGCTGGTGGCCGAGAAGAATCCACTGATCACACCAAGAGCATCCTGATGAGCAGTTCTACTGATGAAGCTGGTCACCATGGACACCGACCAAGAAGACACAAAAGCTCACCTGGACAAAGACGGAAGCTTTTGATCATCGATTCTGTGGTTGGATGAAGCAAAAATGGAGTTTGTGGACACAGAATGGTGGCATTCCTTTGGTGAAAAATGGAGAAGCATTCAACCCCAAGAAAACGCCGACTCAGCGGTCAAACATGTGATGCTTTGGGGTGTTTTTCAGCCATTGAGGTATGCAGGCTTGTCAAAGTGAATCACACCATGAGAAAAGAGTTTGACATGAAGACTGTGGAGGAAAATACCATCAGTCTGCCCTTGGCCAGCATTGGACCTTCCAACAAGACAATAAGATCTGAAACATCGAGAAAAAGTGGTTAAGAAATGGTGATGATTAGAGTTCAGACCTGAATCCCTTCAAGAATTTCCCTTGAAATTCTTGCAAATATCTGAGAAAACACAACCTCTCTAAATGGTCCTGGTAATTTCTACCATGTTCTACAACGTTCTGATACATGATAAACAGCTGATGCAATAGTGCTCTAGTCGGTTACTAGTCAATTGCAATTCATGGTTACACTCAAAGAGCTCAATGAGCTGCGAGAGAGTGACACATTGTGGCTGCTCACAAGACGGATGAAGGCTAGAAAGCCATATTTGAGTGTTTTCAAAGGCCTGCGGTCACCGAGCAAAGTGTCGTCAGAAAGTAAAAGGAGCTCTGCACTGTGAAAAAAGGAATATGGATTTCATTTGGTGAAAGAAAACAGAAGCATTGAGCCCCAAGAACAACATCCCAACAGTCAAACACGGTGGGAATGTGATGCTTTGGGGGTGTTTTTCCATTCAATGGGGCAGGCAGCCTGTAGAAGTGAACTGCATCATAAGACAAGAGGACACCATTGTGTTTCTGGAGAAGAACATCCAACAATCTGCAGATCAACCTGTCTTTAACCAGCACACGACCTTCCAACAAGACCATAATCTGAACCGTACAGGCAATGTCCCATCGGGAATCTGTGGATCAACCTGAAAGTGATGCAAAGACCTCAAAGACCTGGAGATCAAGAGGAGTAAGTCCCAGAGGACACATGCAGAAAGCTTGTTAGCAGTTACAAGAACTGTTTGATTGATGTAGAGACTAATAAAGGTTTAGCCACTGATTACTAAGAATACATGTGGACATTGCAATTAAAATGGGAAAAAGGAACAGAAATGGTTAACACTGACCACCTACTGCATCATATATTCTCACTTTATAGTGTATTGGAATGCTTTAGACCATGTGGTGGCAAAAGAGGGTTGTAGTAATTTCCAAAGAAAGGGGTACGAATAGTTTTAAATATGGAATTTTACATAAAAATTTTCCCAAAATAGTCTCAAAAAACATGTTTTATGGCCTTTCGTCACTTGTTTATGTCATTTCCAGCCAAAAGAAACCTACTGGTCAAATAAAAGTTGACATTAAATCACACATTTGGCACATTTGTGACTTAACTGTATATTTGTAGTTGAACATCTTAAGATTTGAGCTGTATTAGTTGGTTTGTGATTGTCTCAGCAGGAGATTTAATTTTCCTGAGCTCACAGCAAAACCTTTAACTCCATTGTCGGCGTGACGGAAACAGTTAATTATTTAGTTTTGGATTTCATTTTACTCAGTCAGTGGCACAGTGAGGGGAGCTCATGAAGTCAGAGGTTCCTCAAGAAAATGTGACTCATCTTTAGGAAAGTTACCTAAAAGTGTTATAAAATTAATCTTCATATTAGTTATTTCTGTTGCTTTATATCGTCACTACATACGTGGTTGCTTCCAGAGAATGATCACCAGACTTTGCAGCTCCTCTCACTTGTCTTGTATTTTCTACTTTTTCAACTCATTGCTGAGCTGTCAGGACCACAAGCCTCTGTTCTGGTTCGCTGTCACGGATCTCACTGTATCTTCTCAGCAGCAGGCGGCTATTTTCAGAGAAGGAGCTCTAAAAAGCGACCGTACACCTGCTCAACAGCAAACAGTCTGTCAGCAGGCGAACACGGTGGAGCATTTAGTCTGTAGAGAGACGGAGACTTTCCTCAAAGAACTCAGATGTACAGAACGCTTGGACTGACATCGCTTTAGATGGTCAGAAACTGGAGAGGGACGTTGCTGCGTCATTGTTGAAATGTTGTGAAAAAACTCAAGCAGAAGTCTGAGATGTCAGCGTTGACAATTTTTGCCACCTTCAACCCGAATGTAGAGTTGATGAGCTGCAGCCAGTAATGAGGAGGATGATGTGCATGAAGCTCCCTGAATGATTCATACTCGTGTCAAACTCAGATTTATAGTGAATCCTTATGAGACAAACAGGCTTCTTCTGACTGGAAGTGACATAAACAAGTAACATAGACAGGAAGACATGGTGCTAGACATGTTCATGAGGAATATGAACTATTTCTGTGTTGTTTTTCTATAAATACCATGTCCAATAATTTTGGACATGGTCGCAAATGTTTAAGAAATTGCTACTTCCATGAAGTTTCAGATCATCGTTGTAATTCCTGCCATGCCAGGTACCATTTA
>NW_007578416.1:152073-157753 GCF_000690725.1 Stegastes partitus | reverse complement strand
AATCTTAGTACCTGCTGTCGTCTTCTGAGCCTGTAGCCACAAACTCCACCAGTCTGGATCTGCTGCCTCGACTTTGTAACCTGACAGTCAAAACTCAGGGCAAGAAAGCCCTTTAGGATTTTAGTGCGTAAATGGAGCTAGAATCACACAACTGTGGAGGCAACATGCGTTAAAGATGTAATGGAGCTACGAAATGGAAAAATGATCCCCTTGTAGTCAGTGACAACAAACAACAGCATCTCCATGCTCACATCTGGAGCCGCTCATTTTAAATACAACACGATGCTTTCACGCCCGCAACGAGAACAAATCAGTCTTTGCATTAACACAATATGAACAGATTCCCTGCCAAGCTCGTTAATCTGCCGCTGCACCGGGGCGTCGAGTGATAACATTAACCAACAAAAGGGGGCCGACAAATGACCTTGTTTAGGCTGCTGATATTCTATTATCTGTCATTAAACGTCATCATGCAGCATTAAAAAAAAAACAACAAAAAAAAGGCACCGTTGTGGGCAATGCTAGTCAATTACAGTGTGGTGAAGGAGCATGTCAGGCCGTAACAGGAGCCATAAAACACTATTTGTGCAAATGAGGCCTCCCCGCTGGGCTGATTGAAGCCGGAGAGGCCCGCCAGCGTATTTGCAGAGAGCGCGATGTGCAGCGGAGGAGGCACCTGAATGCATCATCCTCAGCCGGCGTACTGACACGCTGCTATTATCTGCCATCAGCCAGGATTACTCATCATTAGTTGTAGACCCGCACACATCCACAGCCACTCCCGGACCGTGCACACGTCTTCCTTCTCCACACCCATTGTATCGCGCGCAGCCTCTAATAATAACATTATTATGTTCATCCAGCAGATTGATGGTGATTACAGATCATTCCACTCTCCGCTGAGACAGAAAATAGATAAGAGCGACTGATGATCATCTACTGTGGCTCGTCTCTTCATTCAGTCAGACACTCGGCGTATTGTTTCCACCCGGGAGCCATCTGTCAGCGAGAGGATCGTATCCTTCTCATTAAGGCAAATTATAACCCACATCTCTGTTTTTATTGAAAACCCAGAGATGCCTTTGGGTTTATATGAAAACACGATGACCCTGCTGGATGTCAGCCGATCGAACGGTCGGGTTAAAAGGTGACAGTGATGCCTGCCTCGCTGTCCCTCATCACATTGATCTATTATGTTGTACAGTAAAAGATTCACACTGATTATACGTCTCCACTGTCAGACTTGTTGCTTGTCATTATTGGAAGCTCGGTAGATTGATGCTGATCAGGTTTTATTCGCTGTGGTTGTGAAAATCAGCCTGCAGAGACCTGAAATCTTCTTCTTCAGTGTTTATCAAGAACGTTGCTGTCTTGTTCTGTTGACACGTTAACCCAAAAAAGTTTAAAAGACACGTTTTATTATAAAATCCCCAAAATGAAACCACTTTAAGAATCCGAAAAACAAGAAAAATCATCATAAATTGAACTTTCAGATGGTCTTTTAATTATTCATGAGTAACGTGACATTCTGTGGAGAAAATGAACCAAATCAAAGCTCAAAATCGTGATGTTTTGTCAAAATCTCTTTATTTTACTTGTCTTGTTCAAAAATCTGCCAAAAATCATTTGAAGGTGTCAGATCCTGTAAAAATCGAAATATTCTTCATTCCTCAGCACAACCGTGAAGCTGTTAGTGACTAAGCTGCAACCGACAGTCGAGACAAAAATTCAATAACTTTTCGGCTGAATTGCAGGCAGTGTGTTTTGTTTAGTTTTTTTCCTTACGGAGCAGAGAGCATGGCTCAAAAATGGTACACAAAGGACAAAATAATTTTCAAGCATTTGGAGGATACATTCTGCATGGTGAAATGTCATTAACATCGGGATATTTAATGAAAATCACTTTATTGTACTCGGGTCATCCAAAAATCTGCCAAAAATAAACCATTTGAAGGAATCAGATTCTGTAAAAAATAAAAAATTCTTACTTTCTCAGTGCAACTGTGAAGCTTATAGTGTCAACCAACAGTCATGTGACAAAAATTCAGTTATTGTTTTAGGTGAACAAATTTATTTATTTATTTTACAAAGAAGAGACGACTTTGACATCAAATAAAGACGTTTGGAACTCAATCTAGCGTACTTGATAAATAAAATAAATGCAGCATGGCTCCAAAATTTTGTACAACGGGGCAGGTTGTGGAAGATACGTTCAGCATGGTGACACGTCTTTTTAGATTTGAACAAAACTGTAAGTAGTAAAACATCTATAGTATGTAGAACAACCATTCCCCCTCCCAGTTTTAGTAGAAGCATGAGGGTGTTTGGAAAAATGTTGTACATATTGATTTTGTGTTTGTTTTTTTTTTTTTGTAAAATAATCAAAGAATTCAGCGTTTCCCTTTTCCTTTCTTGTCTGATTTATTCCATTATACAGACATGTTTGATACCTCTGTCCTTCTAGTCCTGGTTGTGCTGTTTCTGGAGAGGTGCAGGACTTTATATTGCAGTGAACCGACAGTGAGTCAAAATGCAGCAGGCTAAAGAAACACTCCCAAACTGTACCTCAACGTAATCAGCAGCAAGATTACCTGCATCATCTGTAGACTTTGCTTAAAGACAAGATCATTTCGACATCAACCACTGATGTGGTTCTCATTCTTTAGATTAAAATCGACAATCTTCAGTCGTCTGCTTTATAAACGAGGCCCCAGAACTAACCGCCAAACGCAGTTCCCAGCCTCCATCAAAGAGCAGACTTCAGCGACTTCCCTAAACGCTTCTAAGAAACCATCCAGCAGTAAATAACTCGTGGTGGATCAGAGCGTCCCCGACACTGCCGACTCTTCGTCTACTTTTAGAAGCAAGCAGCAGCTCCAAGGTCTCTGAATCATTCAAGCTTGTGACCTCCTAAAGGAAGAATGAGAGGTGCTAAATTAGTTCTCCCTTTGCAGGCATAGTAAAACCAGGAGCTGGAAACGTTCCCTTTTCATCCTCGATACAGAAATATTACTTTTTTACTATTTTTATTTATTTATTTTTTACACCTTTCAGGTTTATCACATATATTCACAAACATTTCTATTTTAGGAATTTGTATTGAGGGTTTTTTATTTATTTTTTTAAGTTTTCCAATTTATCATCCACGTTATGAAGGAATGATAAAAACAAAAAAATGCTTTTCAAACCTTAATATTACACATTACAGTGATTTTTTTCTTCATAAAGACACTATTTGTCAGAGCCAGAAACTATAAAAACTGTAGAAATCCTTGAAATTTCAACCTTTAGAAAGTTCTTTTATGCAGAACATGTGGTTATATCAGTAAAATTAACCAAATCTAAGCCTGAAATTGTCATAATTCATCAAAATCACTTCATTCTACTTGTCTCATTAAAAAATCTGCCAAAAATAAATCATGTGAAGGCATCAGATTCTGTAAAAAACAAAAAATTCTTCATTTCTCCGCGCAGCTGTGAAGGTTTTGGTAGCCGAGCTGTGAATAACAGTCCTATCACAAAAATTCAATGACTTTCCAAGCGAACTGCAGGCTGTGTATTTAAATTTAAATCATAGGTGTGGACATTGGGGTGTTAAACAATAAACTTCACAATTAATAACATCAAAATCTTACCTTGAAACCATCTTTAATCTCATTTTCTTCATGGTTCATTAAGACAAGACCGTGAACACAGTCAAACGGTGTGAAAGCTACATGTTCCAACACCGTTTTCCTCAAATGTTTTTTGTTTAAAACTATTATTTTCTAATTCTAATCTGTTAAAAGATGCAGCTTTAAGCACATTTATATATATTTTATGCTAAACTGACGTGAAACCATAAAAATCTGAATGAATTTGTGACTCAAAAACATACAAAGTACTATTTCGGGACCAGAAAATCAACTGTGCCTTATATTACTTCAACATTTTCACGAGTACGCCTCTAAATTCTCCACAGACTGAGCTTCGATTGGCTCCAGATAGCTGACTGCCCTTCTAGTCTGTGTCCAGATGACCCAGTTTGCGGCGCTAAATGATCTCGTTGTCCTGCTACCTGGTGTCACTGCTTTTTTTTTCTCTCCAATCCAAAATTAGCGCGATTGCCTGCGACAGGAACAGATTGAAGCTTGTTACTTTAATATAACAGTTGCCTGTGAGGACATTCTGCTAATTCGTGGGCTGATCGTTGCCAAATGCTCTGGCTGCAGCAGCTCTAATGGTGTTAATCGTAAATATTGAACATCGCCCTGAATGACAACATCTGTTTATGCTCAAGGAGGCGTCAGTCAGTGGCTGATAATGTCCAAAGAGAAGATCCTTCAACAGCAGAGAGAGCTGATTGGTTAGAAAGTAGGACAGTGCTGTTGCCTTTTTTTTTTTTTTTTTTTGTAAAACTTGAGGGACCGCTAAGTGAAATTATGCTATATATAATACATGTATGTGTGTGTGTGTGATCCAGGTGGGCTCATTGATGGATGGGGAGGAAGGACAGCAGCTGACAGCTCAGTGAAAGTCAGTCCTGTTGCTCATCTATCAGATGAAACAGCAGCTCACTGGCAGCCCTGAACACACACACACACACACACACAGACACACTTTCTTCTGCTGAAATGGATTATCTGCAAATGTCAGGTAATTTAGACAATGAGGGGAAACACTGGAAACAAAGCAGGTGATGCTGGATGGAGAAGAAACGGTTCGATCAGGAGGAGCAGAAGTTGCGTGAAAGAGGGAAAAGGAGAAGCCAAGACATGTACAAACAGGCACAAGTGTGTGTTAATGGTGTACAGGCAGAGGAAGCGATGGAGATATCCTGAGCCTGAAAAGGAGGGTCAACTCCCCTCTTCTTGTTGCTATGACAACCCGTCATGCAGCGCCCCAAAAATAATGATAAACAGCCAGAAAGGCAGTGAGAGGAGAGCCGAGAGGAGGCAAATGTCCTCTTTTAAAATGAAATTAAAGCGCAAACACACGAGGCGAGTTTGACATATAAAGCGGTGGAGGAATGTCGGAGTGCCGCCGCTGTGTGCAGGATGTGGCGCCCAGCAGGAAGACGGAAGTGCTAATTGCTTCTCTTTAGTCTGCAGAGAGGAAAAGAGAGAGCAGTTAGTGCAGTGGGTCCACGGCGCCGACCGGCCCCTCGCCTCCGCCATTCCTCTTTCTTTTCCTTTCCATCGAGATTCTGCAGCAGCCAGTGGTGAATCCCGACACCTCCACCCCGGAGCTTTCACCCTTTTCCTGATGGTCCTGAAGACATGGCCTCCCTGTGTGCCAGTCAAACACAGGCTTCGCTAGCTGATGCAAAAACACTGGCATCATCCCGCAGCAGGGATAAGTCTGACTCTGTCTTTCGCTGAGGGCAGACAAGAGGCTACCACGGGCCAAACTCACACCGAAAAAACTGTGCTGCATACAGCGAGGGTCTGTGTCTTTGAAGGAGACTCATTAAAAAATGATCTGCATGATGCAATTTTTCAAAAAACAAGCTAGAAAAACAAAACAGCAACAACAAATCAAAACCAGAGACAGGCAGACCTTGCCCCAAATAGTAAAAGTAGAACTCACCTCCAGGCAGCTGCAGCCACAAACAGCAGCAATAGATTGGAACTGTATTAGTTAAGCTGCCAGTATCTTCCTCCAGAACCACTGGTTGTGTCGTCGGATTGCAAGTTTCAAT
>NW_007578416.1:131558-150606 GCF_000690725.1 Stegastes partitus | reverse complement strand
TTAACACCTTGTTTTATGTGAACCTGCAAAGTCTAAAGAGGAAAACCTGGATTTATTTTTGCATTTATTAGCTGCACCAGAGCATATGTAAGATTTAGTAGTGGGTCAGTCATGCTGATGGGGATTTTGATTGGCTGTTCAGATTCCACAGAGGTCAAATCCAGTATTATGATGTTCTGACGTCACTCACATCCAAATGGAAAAGTCTCATTGGCTGAGTTAGTTTTTCATTCAGCTGCAATTAGATGTTATGAATGATGCAAACAGTGGAAACTGACCTTCAGACTGAATCTAACGTGGACACACACTGATAGAGGACCCTGATTTTAGTTAGCAAGACCAAGAGACATGAAGTACGGTCCAGGAGGTCCAGTTTAAGCTACAATATGTACATTTAAGGCCTTAGTAGACCTCAAAGTAGTAAACAGTGGTTTGTAATTCTACTTAAAGGTGAGACAATGAGCACGGTTGAGATTATTTCATCCGTCATCCCATTAATATTCCCATCCCATAGACAATAAAAATTCACTGTTCATGTTAGAGCTGCAACAACTAATCGATTAGTTGTCAAATATCAGATTAATTGCCCATTGTTTTTGAAATTGATTGATTAGTTTGAGTCATTCTCTGCTTCCAGGTTTTTGAATTTGAATATTGTTTCTTTGCTTCGTTTTGACAGTAAACTGACTGAAACAAGAAATTTTAAGATGTCGTGTTTAGCTTTGGAGAGCACTGCTTGACATTTTTTCATGACAGAGATTTTCTAAATCAAACAGCTAATCAACAGACTAACAATTGAAACATTCATTTCTTACAGCCCTTGTTCACATTACAGGTGCATTTGATGTCAAAGCAATTTGCTGTAAAATGTCAAAGTGCTTTTAGGAAAAGTTGAGGCAGGTTGAACTGTTGAATTTTCTTTTTTTTTTTTACACAATTTTCTGGTTGGCAACCTGCTGTTCTCCTCTGACAAGCCCCATTTAAATGACTGAAAGAGCTAAAATGGACGAATTTCAGCACAGCAGCATGCAGATGGTCGAAGTGGAACGACAGGGGATTCATTCATTTGCAAATTATTTGTTCGTTTAAATAACTTTATGAGGTTAAATTAGTTCCATAGGTTTGCATCTGAATGTGGAATCAGAACGTCGTCTGTTCTTTAATACATAAAAGTAAACACAAAGTGAGAGATCAGAGGTGACAGAGGCAGCTGGACTTTTATCTGACGATGACTTGTGCACCGCTTGCTTTCTCTGATTGAAGAACCAAATCAGTCGCTCCCTCGACAAGCCCCCGTCATGTTTACAAAGGTGACTCCAATCTGGAATTACTCCTGAATCAATGCGCAGCCTGAAGATGACGGGGTGCGTCGGTGGCATTTTCAGCACCTGTAATTTGCGACTCTACAGATGTTACGCAGATCTGCCTGTTTTTGCCACGACTGGCTGAACAAAGAGGGGTTTTTTAGTTGCATGATTTCCTTTCGTGGTATTTTCCAAAAGGAAGAACTTTGATGGAAGAAGTGGGCTGTAAATGCCACCCTGTCTGCGTGGCCTCCTCGGGGCTGCAGCGACGCCCTGATGGCATTACAGGGAAACAAAGCCGGGCCCCAATCTGCATAATGTGATTGTTGTTTCATTCATTCATCACCTCAGAATGTTTTTTTGTCACTTCTGCATTTGCTACTTATTCGATCAAACTGTAACGACAACGGTTGACAGTTTCCAGCGAGTGCACTTAAAACAAAGCGGCCGCCTTTTATAGCAGGAGACTGTCAGGAAAAGTGGGTGAAAACACCAACAAACTGTTGTTTCTTAAAAGAAGCCCTGAGTCACACAGGAATCAGAGAAAGCAAACAGCAGAGAAAAAGACAGCGAGCAGCTCTGATTCGGTGCGCACGGCGGTAAACTCCGTCCATGAAGGTTTCTGTGTGTGTTTTTGTGCGCGAGAGTCAGATTTCCATAATATAGGCTTTACATTAGCAGTGCAGGACCTTGTGTTGGTGCAAAACCAAGAAGAATCAAAATGCAGCAATGCAAAAGGGAATCAACTCAAAGAAAGCTGGTGAACATAGTCAGCCGGCATGTTAAAATAAGAATTATGTGGATCCAATGGTGCATACAGATCAGATTTTTAGACATTTTCCGGGAATAAATCAAGAGTAGGACTATAAACCGTCACACCTTGAAGAACAAGACATTCGTTTTCTCCCCTACAGCGAATGAGTAAATATGAGGTTTAACCCTTAGAACTCTTTCATCTGCGTTAAATTGCTCTTGATGTATTTACCGTGGCGAGGCGTCATGAATATCGAATGAAACTTCATGATCTGACCTTTCCGTTGACGCCGCTTTCCTGCGAATTACTCATCCACTCGTCGGCGCACACATATGGAACATGCATCGCAATAAAAGAGCAGAACCGGAGCTTCCTAGTGAGTCTTGTCATATATTTACACATAATCTGGAGGCAAAAGTCGGATCAAACTTCTGCAAAGTCTTTGCTAGTTTGTTCGCACATTTTCAAACTCCCTGACCTCCGTTCTTAAACTCCTATCGTTGTTGCATTTCAAAGTAAAAAGCAGAACATGCGCTTTCTGATGACGCTTGTCTGTGTGAGAAGGTGTTGGTGTGTGTTTGAAATTTCAGCAAATGACAGATTTGGATTTTTTGCTCGGTCTGTCTGTCCTGATGATGCACCTTTTTGTGTCCAAATCCCAGTAAATAGAAACGTATTTACCTTTTCGACTGTTTTGTCGCACAGTTGGTAGCACTGTTGCCTCGCAGCAAGAAGGTCGCCGGTTCGCATCCCGGTGGGGGCACCGGAATCTTTCTGCGTGGAGTTTGCATGTTCTCCCCGTGCAGCGTGGGTTCTCTCCGGGTTCTCCAGCTTCCTCCCACACAGTCCAAAAACATGTTGAGGTTAATTGGTGATTCTAAATTGTCCGTAGGTGTGAATGTGAGTGTGCTTGGTTGTCTGTCTCTAAGTGTAGCCCTGTGATAGACTGGTGACCTGTCCAGGGTGTCCCTTGCCTTCACCCTAAGTCGGCTGGGATAGACTCCAGCCCCCTGTGACCCTAGTGAGGATTAAGCGGTGTATAGATAATGGATGGATGGACTGTTTTGTCCAGTTTCCACCATCGTGCTTCTGATGTCGCCAGATTCCACGCAAGTTTAGATAAATCTATATAAGAGTGATTTGTTGTTTTTGCACTTTTTAAGTCAGAGGCTGCCTTCAGATGGCTTCAGGGATTTAATTAAAGAAGAAGAAGCTGCTTTCCAGTCAGTTTAAGGCAGCTGCAGACTCAGATATTATTTATTTATTTACATTTCAAGCATTGTTTTGCCGCACATTTACTTTGCTCCTGTTAATAAAGTGGCAGCGCTCGTGTTTCCGAGGCGTCTATTCTCAGAGCAGAGTTGACACGTTTTCCATCAAACAGCTCGCTTCATCTGAAACCTCTCACCTGTTCGTGCTTCTCCTCCCACCTGCGCAGAAACGCCGGCTTCCAAAATACCACTCAAAGGCGGCAAAGTGAAATTTCAAGGCTGGGAAAGAAACAAACTGTCAGAGTGCTGCTCCTGCTGGTCGCTGTGATCAATACGTAGAAGGTTCGGTTCCTCCCACTCGGCTTCCCGGCACTCGTACCTACTTACTTGCTACTAAACCTGCAGTTTCTTACTACATCGCAGACAAATAACAGTCAGCAAGTATTTAAACAGAAGCCTGATGCTTTCAGGACTTCATAGCTACACATAATGCAATAAAAGCAAGCTCACATGAGTTATTTTTTGACAGCAGTCTTGTGGGAAATGATGCAAAATATCCAAATGATTGTCAGAGAGGCTGATTTTTCACACAGCTGTGGCTTCTTCAAACTGCACATCAAACATCTGCACATCTGACAGAAGCTCTGCCTGGTGCTAAAATTACCTAAAACTGGGCTCCGTCTATGAAATTTGCTGCCTTGCTACGATGTGCACAACACAGAAACGATTGAAATTGTCTTCAGTGTTGTTGTGGTTCCAGTGTTACCTCTTCTTGTTGCCTTTTTTCTTCTGTTATGTCGCTTCTCTTGTATTTTTGTTTTGTAGCATTGTGGGGTTGAAAGCATTTCTATATTTGAACATAATTTCCCCACTTGCACGTGCTTGTTTGTGCAGTTTTCCTACTTCAGCAGTAAAAGTCGCGGCCGCCTACATACAAAACCAGCGGGTGCAGCTCCGGCGCCGTTCGTCAGATCCCCTTCAGTGCACCGTGTTCCCAGTTCGCCCTGCTGCATTCGCTTTTTTCATTTTGTGCCAACACAACGTCCTGTATTGCTAATGTACAGGACCTTGGCACAGCATGATTAAATTATGGAAATCTCACTCCCAAACACACACACACACACACACACACACACACACACACACACCTCCAGTTCATGGATAATGTGTGCTGTGCAGCAAACCAGAGCTGCAGAGTTGGAGCCTGAGGTAGTCTCTGCCTTTTACTTCTGTTTTTATTTGTTTGTGATTATTCTGCAAATGTGTTTATCCGTTTAAACATTTGACTGTTTTATTGCTGAAACAAGTTTCCAGATCTTTTTTTTAAGTGTTAGCAACAGCACAACAATACAAGTTAAACTCATGCGTTCCAATTTTTATCTTTAAGTAAAAGTACATATAACATAAACAAACTTAATGTTGCAGTAAAAGTACTGATCATGCGTTATTACTGCATTTACTTGAATGGAGCATTTTGCAGATGGATGTAGTTGAGGTGCAGCTAATTTGAATAACAATTGCCTTAGTTAAGGTTATAATTCTGCATTAAGGCTGCCACTATCTTTCTATTGAGGAATCTGTTCAGTGATTTACAGATTAGTTGATTTGTTTAAATGATACATTTTCCTTCATCCATCCATCCATCCATTATCTATACACCGCTTAATCCTCACTAGGGTCGCGGGGGGGCTGGAGTCTATCCCAGCCCACTTAGGGCGAAGGCACGGGACACCCTGAACAGGTCGCCAGTCTATTGCTGTACCACAGTAATTTCCCAGACTGGGATTAATAAAGTATTTTTCTATTCTTTCTTCTTCTTCTATTCTATCACAGGGCTACACTTAGAGACAGACAACCAAGCACACTCACATTCACACCTACGGACCCACCACCGGGATGCGAACCGGCAACCTTCTTGCTGCGAGGCAACAGTGCTACCAACTGCCCACCATTTTCCTTCAAAAAAAACAAAAATCGTTTAAGTTCCTTGTATTTGACAAACTGTATGTCTCTGTATAGGTTTAACTGGGGAGTCCAACATGGTAAAAATAAATAAAATGATGACTTTTTATTTAAGTCAGTAGTGCAAGTCAGTAGTGATTTCACAGCTCAGCCGTCGTATTTAGCTCCTGTGTTTGATGAATGTTGTCAGACGACGTTGTGGTTAGCATGTAGTGTTACACATTTCAGTCTCTATTTCATCCTTGTTCTGTTGTCTGACAACCGAAACAGTAAAATATGTAAATGTAAATGTGAACGGCTTTATTGAGGGGTTGGCTGTGGTAAAACACAGTATGTGTGAGCACAGAGAAAAGGAGAGAAGTAAACAGATGTAAAGTGGCTCCTGTGGGTTTGTACATCGGGTTGTGCTGCTTTGTTGTACTACAGAAACTTTGCACAGTGCACAAACTATTTTTTTGTCCTGTCATCATTTAAAGTAATCCCAATACTTTTGAAGCTTTGGTTTTTTCACTCCACTGCCATTGTCTAAAAACGTAGCACTGAAACCAATGAGTGGAGCCAAAAAAGAGTGACAACTGCTGTTATAGTAAAAAGAAAAAAAAGACATGCGAGGGTTAAAAATACAGGTTTTCTACAATTTCTCTACAATAGTATGTACAATTTGTTAAATTTCGATTGCGCTACCTTTAATGTAATGACCAACTATTGCAGATTTAATACAGCCAAGATGCAGTTCCAAAGAGTTAAACCATTTTACAAAAAAAACCTAACAAACAGGCGTCGGTTCAAGATATTCATGTTGATGCATTTTGACCTTCAACATCATAGATTTATGCTGACTAATCATGGCAGCCTTCAGTGCATATATTTACTGTAGAAACGGATCATTCTGCACGTTTTGTACACAAAAAAACCTTAATCCAAGAAGTAAAGAAGCGCCAGCTGGAAAGTGAAAGTTAAGTGGAAGCAGTTTTAAACTTGAGCTGTTGCCATAACACTCTAATGTGGATTTTAAAGAGCAGTTTCCAGCGTCTACTTATGTGTTTACCTTAAAACTTGTATTTTTCTGCACTTCAATCCGAGAACTCTTTAAAGATGATGGATGTTTCCCCGTCTCCTCTCGCTTTAATAAAGTGCAGCTGCAGGTGTTTGGGGAGTTTTAAGAGCGAACTCACGCTGGATGTGACTGAGTTTGCTGCTGACATCAGTGGAGGAGAGAAAAAAGAAAGAAAAAAAAAAACAACATAATTTGTTTCACATTGAAGAGTTACTCCAACTTTGCCTACTGCTGTGCACCTCATCTCCTCCCTGCTGTTTTTACAATACATCCGTGAGCGCGGGTCATTTCCTTCGCATCAGAATGATTTCCCTGCGTTGACCATTCTGGTGCAAGTAAAATAAAGGTAGTTTCAGCAAATAGAGCCAATCTGCAGGATCTCATTGGAGCCAGGGAGGCAGCTGTTGCGTCTTCTCCTCTGCTGCTGACTGGTGTGGGCACTTGGAGAGTGGATGTCAGGGTTGTTGTACATTATTTATGGTGAGGTTTGCAGGGTGAACCGGTGGCTGCAGCACTGGGACTCTGATAATAAGGAGCAGCTGAAATGATCCATGGATGCTTTACTGTCCCATTAAAAAAAAAAAAACAACAGAGAATCTCCCAGTGGAGAAGAAGGAAGTGGCACATCACATGTTTGAGAAGCTATTGTGATTTCCAAAAAAAGACACGTGAGCTTTTGAGTGTCGTCCAGGAATCGCTGAAGCTGTGGGTTTTTGTTAGACATGTGTAATTTGGGAGTATTTCATGCTTTTGGAAATGGGGTTAGCACGCTATCTGCTTTGCTTGACTGGTGTGTTACTGGAGAATTCCTAAGTGGGTCTAACCAAGCAAAGCTGGCTGCACGCAGTAAATTGGGTCACTGCTGAATTAAACACCAGTGCTTTCAGCGGCTGCTACGCAGAGAGGGGCAGGTTGGAAATAGTCGTGGCCACGGAGTCCGAGCGACAGAGAGGAGCCGCGAAGATTTCAGAAGCCCACCTTCAAACAAACCAGCCTTCTGTCGTGGAAAGGTTATGCCAAGCGTCGCCGAAAGAAAGCAATTTGTGAGGGCGTTTCTGACTTGGCGTCATTGTGCTGCAGCAGAAATCGACATGGCACAACATCTGAGAGGCAGCTTTAATTCGCGTTTCTCCAACAGGGGAGCTGCAAGGAAGGGAGGGATAAAAGATATGGAGGGAGACGAGTGAGGTGCAGAGGAGGCAGGACGGCAGCCAAAAAAACAGAGTCTGGCTCCGGTTGTGGAGTTCCTGGAAGTTTTTTTGACAGTTTGTCAGTGTGTTTGGACCAGAACCTCCAGATTCTAGAGAGCGAAGCTTTTCTGACTGCACCGGAGCAGAAGAGGCCAACAAAATGGAACAAAAAAGAGAGGGCATGATGCAGCAGAAGATGGAAAGAAAGAAAGAAAGAAAGAAAGGAATGAAAAATAGATACAGTCTTGATGTTGACATGAGAAATTCATAAACATATGCTTCCTTAATCCTACAACTGAGAAACAGCGGAGCGAATACATAAGGCAGATTTAAGAGCAGCACATTTGCATTCAGCTCTCTGGAAGGCTGCAGTCCCTGTGGCTTCCCAGTGCTCTGCAGTGGTCCCACTGCTCAACCTGCTGCATCCAGTCAGCCACACTCAAGGACAAACACACTTTGAGGGCAAGGGAATTAATATTTGATATCTAGCTCTGCATCATGTGGTGAGACAGACAGTCAGGCATTCAGTACTAGCAAGCAGATTTAGAATGGAGTCGATGAATAACCACTCCCTGCTGCAGAGCCACCAGGCAGCTCACCACAGAGACACCGGATTACAGTTAAACAGCAAAAAGAGAGGCTTTTCTTTTCTTTTTTTTTCACTTTGTAGTGATGTTTGAATCTAGATACACAATATAAACCTGCTACTACTGACCAACAGTGGTAGGAACAAATATTTAGATTGTTTTCTGAAGTAAAAGTAGCAGCACAGTCATGTACAAATACTCCACTACGAGTAAAATGCATTCAAAATCCCACTGATGTAAAAACATACAAGTGTTAGCAGCAAAATGTAGTCAAAGTACTAAAGAAAAAGTCCTGGTTTGGTCTTTAATTCTGCATCCAACATCTGTTTTCAGTTTTTTGTTGCAATGTTGGATCATTTGAACATTTACTGAAATGAAACCATGTGAGAAGTTTAGGAGGAAGTTGCTATGTGGGAGAGCTGTTAACAACCAATCCATTTACATTTTGTAAAAAAAGACTAAATGTTTGGAAATCTCTGGTTTAATCTGTTTTTATTTGTTGTATTTTGAAAGCGTATTAAATCATCCATCAGGTAAAATCGTTATCCCAAACGTAGCTAAAGCTGTCAGATGAATGTAGTGGAGTAGAAATTATGAAGTACAATGGAAATACTCACGTAAAGCACAAGTACCTCAAAACTGTTCTTAAGTACAGTTACTTGAGTAAAATTACCACCAGTGATGATTAATTACATCACACCACATGTTAGATCATCCTCAGGCCCAACTGCATTGTTGCTAAGACAACGAAATGCAGTTTATTATCGAACCAGAACTGGAAAAGCAGCAGTAAAGTGCATTATTTACAATATGTTACAGTATAAACTAAATTAACAGCATGGACAGAGAATGTTTTAATATATAGATCTGTGGAAACAATGTGAAATAGATCATCTAAATCTACAGGTAGAGATCGTGGTATGAGCAGAATAAACAGTATAAATACCATGCATGGAATAAACTGTAGGAACAGTATTACTGCTATGAAATGTGTGCACTATGTATAAACAGGATTAACAGTATGAACACTCGATCTTCCAGGAGCTGAGTTCAGGCAACTCAAACTCCTTGTTCAAAGTTGTGCAACACTGTTCGGTAGTTAGTGCTGCAGCACATTAGCATTGAATTACAACACACTGTGTACTGCAGAAACATCCAGTATGAGTGTAATTCCTACTTAATGAACAGGGGAGTCATTAAAGGGGCCATAATGGCCTCACATGAGAGCTGATGTATATCAGCCATAACAGCAAAGAAGTTAGAAAGTCTCCGAGAACCGCTGAGCTCCAGGGTTGATGTTTGCTGCAGTGATGGAGAAGTTTACTTAAAGATGTGACATCACTGTTGTAGGAAGCTTTGTCTGGACCCTTTGACATCACATTGAACACACTAGGTAGGTTTTAGCTTCTTCTAAATGCACAGAGTAGTATGATAAAGGAGCTGACCAAAAAGGCTGATAAGCATCGATTATTAGTCGTCAAAGACACTGATAACAGATGTTTGGAACATACCGACCGATGTTTATGTGTCAGAAGGTGGAGTAACACAAATCCAACACAATAGTTTGTTAAAATGACTTATTTGTTTTGCATATGTTTAGTTAAAAAATACATTTTCAACATTTGTCCGTCAGTATTGGTTGGCTGTTACCGATGATGTGTGACCAATCAGATAGTGTTGTGGGCACCAATATAATCAGAAAAATGCTGAATACCAGATCCAATAATTGGTTTGTCCTTCATCTGATAGACCTATTAAAACCCTGAATGTTAGAGGTACGTACCATGAATGTCGACACCGTTGCGGCTTTTGAGGCAACCAGAGGTTTGCCTTGTAGCAGGAGCTTAATGTTGCAAAAAGCTGCATTTGAACCCAAACCATGATGTTTTCCTCAACTTAACCAAGTAAATTTGGTACCGAAAGGTGACTGAACACTTAAACCACTAAATAAAATGAAAGTGAAAAAATACTCGTCCCACATTGGGCGTGAACGTCAGTCTTCTGGGTGAAAGTCCTCTAACTTCCTACTCCATCATCTCCTTATGCACCAGATGTTGACACTGTTGGCACCAACACCAAGAGAAACCTTGTGCATACCTCTGAGATGCTGACAACTTTGACAAAATGCCACTTTTTGACGCTCTGGTAATGAGAGCAGACTAATTTTGGTTACAACGGAGCAACCTTCTAAAGACACCAGCAGCCTGATTGGCAGCTTTTTTTGTTGTGATGAGGAACCAGAGACACATTTCTGATCATTTTACATTCTTGCATATATCTTTTTATACAGTTTGTGCTGCATAGTTGTCAGTGAACGCACATGAAACTGTTGTGAAATGCAAATGAAACTCTGTCAGCTCATATTTACAGACAGTCTGTACGACTGAGTATACGTACTGCAGATCTCATTCTTAGTCTGTAAAAGATGCTACAGGCTTTCTTTAGGGCTGCCCATTAAAAAAACACACACATTGTGGAGATGTCTAATGAAAAAACATGATTTGCTTTGATAAATCAAGGCCTTTCTTTGTCAGTTATACTTCAGCATAACCTTCTATTCGTTGTTGCTTTGGACTACAAATCCAGCAGAGTTTTTTTTTTTCTGAGCACGCTGGTTATCAGCGGAGCTCCCAAAGGGCCGCCAGGTTCTGAAACATAATCAGCAATGTGCGCTTACCAAAGTGCAGCAGAGACAGACGGCAGGGCTTCGGCTAAAGGTTTGCAGCAGACTGAAGTGCATGCTGGATTGATTTCACAGCAGCTTGAGAAATCACTGAAGGCTGTGATCACACTGAGCTGGAGAGGCTGAGAACGCAGGAGCAGGTATTGCACTTGTTTTGAATAAAATATGGGCAACGGAAGACAAACAAGAGCATATCAAACAGTGATTTTAAACAGCGAGAAGCTCGACTGTTTAATACAAGCTGCAGGTCTGATGAAAAGTTCAACAGAAGCTGAATGTTAAAGAAAAAAAGATAAAGACTGAATGACTGTCTTTAGGCCAGTCGAGGAGAGGGGCGGTTTGATTTTTTGGAGATGCTTATCACCTGAACAAAAGCGGTCGTAGTCGTCATCTCCAGCTCCTTTTAGAGATAAACTTTGAAGGCACCATTTCTAGCTGGTGGCCACGTATTTAAAGATAATGGGTTCTTTTGAATGAAATATGAAATGTCATGCCAACACACTGGGGTTTATCTACAACTGGGAGCTAAACTTTAAACGGGAGCGAGATTCTACAGCCATGCAAGGACGTCTCTGTTCGGAGCTAAAGGGGGCCACGGCTACATCAGACCTGGCAACCCTTTTGCCCAACACTAGCAGCCAATAGTGGAACCACATATGTAGAGCTTTAGACTTGACACAAGTTCGTCTTTGAGCTGATCTCAGTGTATCGGAGTTGCATCCATGAAGCCCCCGCCTCTTACTACACCCAGACTTCACTAATTGCTGCAGATCAAGCACACCAGCTCACCTACGACTCTACTTGAAAACTGTAAAACTACTCTGCACTACATAAAGTTGTAATATTGACGTGAGCATGTTTGAACTGGATGCTGAAGAAGAATAATGATGCAGGAAGCACCACCCTTTACATTGACACGACTGGTTCCTTAGGTTTGTTAGTAGCAATGGACTGATTATCGTGGTCGATATTTGGCTTTTTTTCTTTTTCTTTTTTTGATTATCTGTATTTTTATTGACCGATTGATGAACTAAATGCACTACTTCAGATCTGATGCAGCCACCTCTCATCACTCTGTGGCTTCAGAAATGCCTCTCAAGCAGCAATTGTAAAAACTGAACAAGAAAAATAAACCAGGAAGTCAGCTGCTCCCACAGTGGCTAAGGCTAATGGCTAGCGGCAAGGTTAGAAGGCAGAAACAGATAAACCTGAAACAAAATCTGGGAAACAATAATTAACAATGCTTTAAGATCTGGACCTTAGTGGCTAATTAAAGTGAAAGATTTGCAAAATCGAGAAGAACAGCAGACAGAAATGCAGGAAACAAACTGATCAATCTCAGTCGAGCATCCTAATTTAATGACTCCTATTTTTAGTTTACATATTCAGTTATAGGTCTGCAAGGTGACGCAGTTAGTTAGCACTGTTGCCTCGCAGCAAGAAGGTCGCTGGTTTGCGTCCCGGTATGGATCTTTCTGTGTGGAGTCTCCATGTTCTCCCCGTGCAGCGTGGGTTCTCTCCGGGTTCTCCAGCTTCCTCCCACACAGTCCAAAAACATGTTGAGGTTAATTGGTGATTGTGAATTGTCCGTAGGTGTGAATGTGAGTGTGCTTGGTTGTCTGTCTCTAAGTGTAGCCCTGTGATAGACTGGTGACCTGTCCAGGGTGTCCCCTGCCTTCACCCTGAGTCATCTGGGATAGACTCCAGCCCCCCCGCGACCCTAGTGAGGATTAAGCGGTGTGTAGATAATGGATGGATGGATGTTCAGTTATAGTCACCCTTATTAATGAAGAAGCCTAGTAATGAATGACAGGCTTCTGCTATCACATGTTAATGCATTCCATGTAATGTATATATCGCTTCCCTGTATCAGTCTTTCTAAATTACCAATAATCGGCACAATCAGTATTGGCCCTAAAAGAACAAACAAAAAAACAACTTATTTCGATCGATCCGTATTTGTTACACGTGAAACTCTGGAGGTCTGAATCAGTGTTTTTGAGACTGTCGTCAGTACGCTGCAGGTTTAATGTGTTCATTTGTCTTGTTATGTGCATATAAAAACACCGTACAGGCTTGTTAACAAGGAGTTCATGGAGATTTTTAAGATTTTCCAGAACACAAACACCAAAGCAAACAAATATTGTTGGCTGTAAAAGAGACTAAAGCAGGATGAATATATTACTCCACAGCATCACAGTGCAGAGCTCCAGTAATGACCCGCAGTGTCACTTCATCTCCTTTCATGTGCTTTAAAGAGCAGCAGACAGGCTGCAGTTTACAGGGTTGTTTATTCTGACAGGCCCTCGTAATAATATCGTGCGATGCCGCTTTATTGTCACGAACAAATGTCCAGAGGTGTTTGATCGCCCGACATCCCTCTGCAGATGAATTCACACTGATGTAAGCGTGTGTTTGTGTTTCGCTCAGATGATGGGAAGCTGTCTCTGGACGAGTTCCAGGCTTTCTTCTCGGATGGCACGCTGAACGAGGAGGAGCTGGAGAAGCTGTTTCACACCATCGACTCTGATAACACCAGGTCAGCACTGCTACACCATTACAGCATGAGCCAGAGTGTGTGTGTGTGTGTGTGTGTTTGCCTGCAGCATGCAACATCTCCTGCATGAAATACATCTGCATGCAGTGCATTTACATCCATGTGCATGTTTGTGTGCTCACTGCGCCGTGACTTTTGTTTTTGATCACATCTCACCATCAATTATGAAAAGGAAAGGAGATGTAGGCAGCTGCTCTCCTGCTGCACGGCCTCAGTAATGCTCTTTTCCATTTTCTGTATATGCGAGAGAGTGTATGTCTGTGTGTGTGTGTGTGTGCATGCTCAGGTAAAATGTATGTAATTTATCCCGCAGCAGAGGAAATGTCACATCCAGTTCTGAAAGCTCTTTTCATGGAGAACCTGCTGCACCGGAGCCCTTTTCATTAAGCGACACTTTCAGGGAGGGAAAAAAAAAGGCAAAATAAAACAAATAAAAAATGAAACGGGAGCAGAGATACCAGCGTAAAGAGGGAAGGAATGATGAAAGAGGAGTGAAAACTGAGGAAAGTCATTGTTACCTGTTTTTACATCTTCCCCGCTCTCTGTCTCTGTGCGTCAGTCATCCGGCGCTCCAGGATATTAACCTCTCTTCTGCTCTCTGGGACATTTTGTTTTGATTGACTCTCATTACATCAATTTATTGACCCCTTTATAATCAGCCAATCAGGAGAAGTGTGCTGACACAGTGGGACCCGAGTAATCAAAAGCCCGGCTCTGTTAATTTACACAACCTCCCCAATCCTGCAGGGCCCTTCGAATAAAATGAAACCAAGCAGAACAAAAGCTGACCTTTATAGTTGTTGTAGAATTGAATTAGGTTCAATATATAAATCCTCCAGCAGCCCAGATTTTTTTTTTTTTTTAAATCAGTGCAGTAAGTGGACCATGCGACTGCCACCATCTCTTCCTGGAGACGCTTTATAAATCCCCCAGCGGATGCAAAAGTTTCTACTCATTAGAGTTAAGTAGACTTGGCAGCCGCATGCAGGACCTCAGCGCTGTCATGTGACAGCAGATAAGGTTATTGATTGGGCCGAGTAAAAGCAGAAATGGTGGCGTAAGCGTTTCCTGTTTGAAGCAGGGGTTTTGATGGATGTGGAGGAGGCTGGATGGAGGCAGAGACGGAGCGCTGTCCTGCCTCCAGTCATTCGTCTGTCTCTGTCGCTCGGCGCTTTCCCTTTTCTTCCCCTCTCAGCCTGTTTCCTTGAGCTTTCTGTCACGCTTTCATCACGCCGCTCATCGTCGCCGCCTCCTCGTCCTGCCTCCATCTGTCACTCACTCCTGGCTTCAGCCCGTCTCTGGCCTGGCGTCTTCCTTCTCTCCCTCTGTTTGACTTGACTTTACTCCATGTGCTGAATTTGTGCCGTGGAGGAGGAACGTCAAGAAATCTCACCCGATGTCCAATCTCCTCTGCGATCGCTGTGATTAGCATCTAATAATGGAGTTTTCACCGAAATGCAGGAAGAAAGTCACCTGCAAGTCACTTCAGCTGAGGAAATGTGCACAAAAAGTCACTCAGAACGATTGCTGCAACAATTTGTGCAGTGTTGAACAATATGTGGATTATTTTTAATTCATTTTTTGGTTAATAAAATGTCAGAAAATGGTTAAAAAACACACACAAAAAACAATAAGTGTTGATTACTGTTTCCCAAAGCCCAAGATGACGTCCTGTGAAAATAAAATCAATTGTGAGCTCCTTGCTTATCATTTATTTAAATGTTAATCATCTGTTTATTGTTAGTTTCCTGTATGTTTATTCATTTTCACACACAAAAAGCTGACATGTTTCCAGGTTTAACTAATCTGTGTCATCGTAGCAGAGCAGAAATAGGGAACTAAGGCCTCCTCAAGGTTTGGAGTTTCAGTCTAAAGAGGCTCCTTGAGTAACTTGGGCAATGTCGGACTTAAAGTTTCTCACACAGTAATTAAATCGAACCATCAGGGGCTAATTCGGAGCAGGCCAATGGGAAAAGAGTCTGTGTTCACTGTCATATTGTAAACAAGTGGTCATTATTCTTCTCTGGCAGAGAAATAGGAGTTGAACAATTTGTCACTTTCTCCTAATTGCTGTGGAATAAATTTACTAACAGCCGAGCACAGTATTTGTTTTATTATTTGAGGTAATGAGAGTCACAGCAGTATTTCCACGACAGCTCTCAAATGTCTTGTTTAGTCCTCCACCCGGAGATATTCCGCAGTAGAAAGAGACCGGAAAATACTCACATTTACGAAGCTAAAATGTATTTTTCCAATTCGTCTTATCAAAGTCGTTGGTGATTAATTTCATAGTTGACACCTAATCGATTAACTGTTGCAGCTCTGCTCGAAATAAGTCGTTTTTTGTGCTTGAACATGCACAAAAAGCACAAAAAGCAGGCGAATGACACTAAAAAAACTGAGTTAATCTCATGTTTACTCAGTATTGCTTCTTCTGATTAGAAAAAACTTGGTATAAGAGAAATGGAATAGCCAAAACTGGTGCTTACATGAAGTTTTAGTCCTAAGTGTAGATCAAGCTTAGAAAACATTAGATCCCATATTACCATTAAGGCAAAGTGAGGGCATTTTTATATGGTCGCTCTCTGCCTGGTGAACACGCGTCTCTTTGAAACACTGTCTGAGAGCTCGTAGCCTTTATTCTCTCAGGATCACACTGGTCCCAGGTTGACTTTAACCCTTCTTGACTCCTCTTATTGAAGTGCCACTTTAAATGCAATAATACTTAATAAACACTAATTTAATTTAATCTAATTTTAATATGAACCTCCTCGACACCATTGCTTCTGCCTGGCCTGCAGACATTCATGAGAAACTGCTCGGAAGCCTCACATCAACACTGTTGTTTGGTTTTGTTATGAAATCTAACAACATATGCTGGTTATTATTGCTCAGAATAAGTTGGGATCTTAAGTACTAATGAAAAATATCCCTAACATGTGGCAGAGAACCACATAATACCTGGTTTACCTCCTCTGTGAAAATGCACGTGTAAGAGAGTTGTAGATTGTAAATGGTTTCTTTAAGTGATAGTCAGTTATGTTAAGAATCAATAATTGATTATATGATCAAATGAATAAAATATGTAGGTTTTTAGACATGCTATAAAACTGTTAAGTCACTGACACTCTATTCTCAGATCAAAATCAGCTCCATCATACGAAGAATTTAAAGAACAGATAAATGCCAAGCCGCTGAATTGCAAGTTAAAAAATAAAAATAATGACTTTGTCCAAAGTATTGAACGCAGCAAACAAGCTGCAGGCTTCCACAGTAAATAACCTGAAATGTTATTAATCTCTTCAGACTAGTTTGATGTCAAAATAATCATAATCTACACAATGGACTGACTTTCTGAAAACAGCTGCTCAGGTGGAACAGGTGTGCACAAATACTGTTGCAGCAACTTTAGCAGGAAATCTGTTAGTATTCACTGCCACCTCTGAAATATTTTTATACTCGGAGCAGAGTGTTGCAGATGCACTTCATTACTTTAGTTTTAACGTTACTGGAAGGATATAATCAAAGTAGCTGCTGACAGACCCTCAGCTCCTCGTCTGTATTAGCCTACATTAGCATTAGTCTTTGTCTCAGGTAGCTAGCTAAACCGGACACCTTTTTCACAACTTATTCCTGCAGACTTCATCAACACAACTGCAGTAGTTAAGGTGCAATTAAGAAGGTGCACTTGTTTTGTGAGACTCTTAAGCTAACCCTTATACTGACTTGCGCATACACACTATTGCTGCACACGCACACTGTTGTCCTTGTAGCGTTGCCGTGTAGTCGTGCAGACGTGTGGAAGGTACGGTGGCCCAGAAGTGTCACAACAAAACAAAAGCCACAACACAATGAAATTAACCACAACACTACAAAATAAGCCGCAACACAACACAACGGCTGCAACGGAAATTGTTTTTTTTATTTAACCCGGAAGTTCAACTGTGAAGTGCGCAACCACACGAAGTGGGCAGAAGCCGGAGATTGTTGCAGCCGTTGTGTTGTGTTGCGGCTTATTTTGTAGTGTTGTGGCTAATTGTGTTGTGTTGCGGCTTATTTTGTAGTGTTGTGGTTAATTTGATTGTGTTGTGGCTTTTGTTTTGTTGTGACACCTCTGGGCCACCGTAGGAAGGACTCTCTGAGACTTGATGAGATGAAATGTACATCAAATAGACCTTTCTGTACTCACAAGTACAGAAATTGTAACACAGGCTTTATCGGTGGTCAGCGAACACACCTGTAACTCCATCTCATTAAACAGTAAGAGGATCCACCTGGTGGAACAACCAGGTACTACAGCAAATCGACAACACTTTTTTCTGACCAGTCTCCTGTCCCTTGTCGCCTTCTACCTTATCAGGTAATATATTTCTGATCGATTAAAATAACAGCAATTACTAACGGTTATTTATTACCATTCTTAATCCGCAACCACCGTTTAGATAGTGAACAATCTGCCGCTTTCATTTTAGCTGTTGGAAAAACTTTATGATATTATTGGCTGCACGCCTCCAAATTCAACTTTCAACTACACGGGCTATCAGTAAATATGAAAATACATTTATTGTTGAGTAAAACTGGGCTTTTGGTGGCTGTTTTTAGAGACCATCTGTCACAGTAATGGATCAGGATTCATTCTGGCAGACGGCCTGCATGTAAAATACTTAATAAAATAAAGCAGGTCTTTATTAAATCAGACTAATAAGGATTTCAAAAAGTGTTCAATTGTTTATTTTAGACATTAGTCATTACACGTGCAGCGTTACTCAACAGTAATCTGCTGTTACGATGGACAGATGGGGTGTTTCCACTCGTCTCCTCCTCCTCCGGTTCAGACTCCTCTCCTTCATCACTTACATCTCATCCCTCTTTTGGCTGCTGTGTCGTCCTCCTTCCTTCATCCTCCTCTTTCTCTCCCGGTCAGTCAACCAAGGAAAGTCTCCTTTACACCAGTGAAGAATTCGCTGCCAAATGAGTCCCCGCACGGTGAAGCGAGCATGAATGATGGCAGCGGATTGATTCAGAGTCCTGTCAGAGAGTCTTGTTAGATCGCTCTGTGCCTGCCAAACTCTTTGTGTGTGTGTTTGTGTGCATGCAAAAAAAAAAAAAACAACAAGAAAAAAGCCTTTCCTCTGTTTCTGACCCTGCTCTTTCCTTTTCCTTCCTACTTTCCTTTCTTCCAACCTTCCTTTCTTTCTCCTCCTTTCTGCTGCTCCTCTGCTATGCTGTGATAGTAATGTTGACACTAAGGAACTCTGCGGTAAGTCGACTGCCCACACATCACACACATTTCCCCGCCACTGCCCTCATTCCCTCTCTTATCTATTATTAAAAAAGCGCTTCTCAGTTGAAATGCAATTATTTTTCTTTAAAGTATATGATAGTAATAGCACTTTGGGCTAACCGCTGCAAATTATTTTGTGACTCTGAAAGTCGTGCACGTTTATTATGTGTGTAAAACAGACTACTTTGCCAAGCACATGGGGGACTACGAGGGAGTCCTGGCCTCGCTGGAAACGCTCAACCTTTCCATCCTCAAAGCCATGGACTTCACCAAGAAGGTAGGCGTTTTGTTTGCTGTGTGTTGAAGAGAATGTGTTGGTGGCTGGTGACAGATTTTATTCTTGCGTCTTGTCATTCAGCTTGAACAGACAAAGACACACTTTTCCGCTCTGGAAATGCATTTGATCTATAAGTGCAGAGACTCAGTTGATTCTGACGTCTTCGCTCTTCTCTGTGCTGC
>NW_007578416.1:122971-130843 GCF_000690725.1 Stegastes partitus | reverse complement strand
GATGGATGGATGGACTAGAATGGACATTGGTTTGGTTATGTGAGACCACAGTTTGACTATTGTTGGGGTTTTTTCATGAATAGAACTCCTTGCCATCGTTGACCTTCATTTTACATCAGTTACACCTCAGTGTGGCAAGAAAGGCTTTAAAAAAAAACATTATTTTCATACTCAAATGGCGTTTGCATCAGAATCTTGTGCTTGGAAATGGTTTTTTTATTTTTTTATTGAGCCAGATTTGATCAAGTGTTACACATAAGATAGACTGGGAGCAACACCCGTTTGATTTTTTTCTTGGAAAACGTCTCCTCTCCATAGAACCCAGTCCAGAGGCTATTACGGGAAGGTCTCATTTTTAGGTCGCATTACGATCCATTCACACATTGGCATTAAAAAAAAAGCAATCAACACATATAAATTGCTTCACATTCTTACCTTTAAAGCCAGTTCCATCAGCCAGGTTCTATGCAGCATAAAAACCGGCACAGTGGCTCATTGTGTGGCTGCAGATAAAGGGGAAAAGCTCACAGCAGACCTTAAAGGAAGGCGATTTAACCATTATTGTGTTAATTATTGGCTCGTAGCACAACCTTATGGTACATCGCTGTGGAGATGTGCAGTTGCTGAATGCGGAACCTGAAATCACAGCACAACGGCGGACATAAAACAGGCAGAACATCTTTTTGTTTGACTCTATTAAACTGACGGTGTGTGCTTTTTCCACATGAGTGGAAGCGGCGTGTCCACATATGACCCTCCGAACGTACGGCGTAATGTACATCGAGTGAGCCCCCATAGATCAGGTGTAATGACGTGTGCATGTGTGTGTCGTGGAGTGCAGCAAAAATAATGGTATGTCAAGTTTCCCTCTCGAACGGAGCCACTGACTGCTCGGCCCACTGCTTCAGATTGTGTTTGTGAGTGCGTGTGTGTGTGATTTTGTGTGTGTGGCAGCTGGAGAACAGTAATGTGTTATCCCAGTTTTCCCCGTGTGCTATATATAGAAGCTGGTCCTCAGCCATACTCTGATACCCATGTTCATGCATTCTGCTCATGTGTGTGTGTGGACTGTGTCTGTATCTCTATCCACCAGCTCCGGCTTTATCTTCCTTTCAGCTGCAGGCCATTTCAGCAACACACACACACACAACCTGCGACTACTTTCTCTGTAATGAGCAGCCATTGTTTAATCAATCAGTCGAGTGTCTCTCTTGTTCTGCAGCTGTATCGCTCGTGCTCCCTCTTCTTCTTCTTCTTCTTCTTCTTCTCGCCCTCATTCATACTGTCCTCTCCCCCTGTAGCACACAAACGCTCTGTCTGATATCATTATAACGTCTTCTGCAGGGAGTGGACGGTGCTGCGCTGCTCGGCTCCAACAGTCCGATTGCCAAACCGGAGCTGCTGATGAGACAAATGTTGACAGACATTTCTCGCGAGTGTGTGTTTTAACGCAGACTTTGCTGCAGAGAAGAACGAAGATTGGAGCTGCTTTGTTTAAATGCAGCTCGGAGGCTGCAGGTGTCACTCATTTTTAAAATGCATTCTGTAGAAAACCCCTTTGATTCTTCTTCTGCCTCTTATGTTCACTCTGCTTCTTTTTTCCTGAATGTGCTTTTTTTTTTTTGTTAAATTGCCTGTCTACTGTCACTTTCTACACCTTTTAAACTGAAGCAAAGTGCCCCAAAAGAAGCTTTAAGTTGTTAAAGTTTATTCTAAAGCTGTGTGCCGTGGGAGCTGTAAAGACAGATATTTAGGATGTAGCTCGTTGTGTTGCATCAATCTGAGACACTGCATTAGTAATATGCTAAATTTAATAGGTAGAGTCGCATATCTCTTAATTTAGTCTCAGTGAGCCATTGACCCAGTTTAAAGGTAGTCTGCAACTTTACAGAATGAATTAGTACTACAGGACGTGTTGGTGGTACTACTGGCCTGCTTTACTGATAAAATATTAAAAAAACAGTACAAATTGTGGCATTTGTCCATGTCCACCTCCAAATGGTGCAGATTAACCCTCTAAACCTCAAGGCGTTTCTGGGCTTTTTTTGCTCCGGTCACATTTTCCTCACTGTGGGGCTCATTCTTCACAGCAATATATAAAGTCCTGAACCTCTATGGAGACAGCAGAACTCATAAAGTCCAATATGACACAGTTATGATGCCATAAATCATCACAAAGAAATGTCTCCATGATTGTTTTATTTCACAAAACTTTTAAAATATATGAATCAACATATATACAACATTTCCCCGAGTGCCCCCGTGTGTTACCAAAACTGGAGAAAGATGGTGGCTCTACGTATTATAGAGATTTTACCACAGAATTTTTCATTTACGTCTCTGCTCTGCGCCATGTAAACACACCCTGCAACTTAAATTTGAATTTTTGTCACATGACTCTTTGTCACAGCTGAATCACTCATTTTTAATTTTTTTGTTCAGAGCAAACATTGGTTTTTGTTTTTAGCAAATTTTTAAATGGCACATTAAGAATAGGGTGATTTATTTTTAAATACAATGTCACGATTTCAAGCTTAGATTTGGTCAAGCTTCCTGACCAAGTAGTTCAAGAACGATCCAGAAAGGTCAGAATACGATTGGTTTGTGCTTTTTTTGAACTGTCTCTGGTTCTGATTAATGGTACAATTTTGATGATTTTATTTATTTATCATATTTTATCTATGGCTGCAAGGTGGGGCAGTTGGTTAGCACTGTAGCCTCGTAGTAGGAAGGTTGCCGGTTTGCCTCCCGGTGGGGGCACCAGGATCTTTCTGCGTGGAGTCTCCATGTTCTCCCCGTGTAGCGTGGGTTCTCTCCGGGTTCTCCGGCTTCCTTCCACACAGTCCAAAAACATGTTGAGGTTAATTGGTGATTCTAAATTGTCCGTAGGTGTGAATGTGAGTGTGCTTGGTTGTCTGTCTCTAAGTGTAGCCCTGTGATAGACTGGTGACCTGTCCAGGGTGTCCCCTGTCTTCACCCTGAGTCAGCTGGGATAGACTCCAGCCCCCCATGACCCTAGTGAGGATTAAGCGGTGTATAGATGATGGATGGATGGATGTTTTATCTATGGGGAACCTCTCAAACACTTAACTATTCCTACTCAAAGTTACCACAAACATGACATAACTTATCATGCAGTTTGCGCTTATTACACGCTTCCTTTGAATATTTTATGTTTTATCAGTTTTTTTTCCTCTTTTAAAAGCCAAAGATTCTCAGCTCGTGTCTGAGTGGCCTGTCTGAGTGCTGATGCAGGAATGAGAGCCTGTAAGTCACTGCACTGGTCAGAACAGCTGCTGAATTTCAGCCTGTACAACACGAGCACCAGTGACGTTCATTCGTTCATCTTTCCCCCTTGTCGTTTTTAGTCTCTATCACCACCTTCCATCTACTTCTCTCGCTGTCTTTCTCTTTCTTGCTATGAAAAAATATCCAGTATCCTTATTGTAGATGTCAAATTACAGTCAAAGTCACTATACCTTGAATTGGGAACCAGTTATCGGTCAAAAACGGGCGTTTCCAGGCAACATCCATGTAAAAACTGTAGAAAATCTCCAAATTGAGGCAGATGTGAGGAGGCGGAGTGGGTGGAGCTAAAAGACAGAGCGTGATATTAGTTTGAGCAGAAGGCTGCAGCCGGAGCCGTGGCCTTTTAGAGCCCGGCGAGAATTGATTGGCTCTCCATCCACCTTAACAAATATAGACACAGAGGAAGAATGAGTGCAAGAGGAAGGCTGGCTTTGTCCTCCGCAGTTACCCACCGTACTGTACAAAAACGCTTTTCTTCAGCACCGGGTTTGGCACCCAGGGGCGGCTTGCAGTGAAATAGGTCTCTGGATTATTCACCTTGCCAAGTCTTTGCAACATAGGACGGCGCAAATACAATTACAGACTGTAGGCTGGATGAAAACAGTCGCCAATTGCATGTCTGCGTCGTCCTGGAGGCCATTATTTTCCACACAAGGATATAAATCATCTGAGGGAAAGTTTACCTGCAGCTGTGAACGCTACAGCTGCACACAGCATTGGGAAGCAGAGGGTCACTGATCCGTCACTCCCACTCCTGCTCCCAGCCGGACGACCGGCCCGCTAGTAATTCATGCAAATGTGATATTTCCATTCACTTAATGCAGCTTTCATTATTTTTTGACTGTCAAGGTATCAATTACTGCCGTGCCGTCTTAAGAGGCTCATGAGTTTGCGCAAATGAGCCGATCATAAAGTAATTAGTGTTGGTTAATAAACCCGAATCACCTCTGACCCCACATCAGATCAGTCCAGGTATTAATTGTAATTATCCTGCTAACACACAACGGAAGCAGAGGCGTCACTCCAAAGACATAATTATCCTCATCTATGGTCAGATTTAAACTGCATAATGTGTTGTGTTACCTGTTGGTATTTGTTGCACACCCATTTTAGTGGCATATTATTGTTTCAGCAAAGCAAAATTGTGAGAAAAATCTACAAATATGTCTTTGTTTCGGGGACCAGATTGGTTTTAGTCCTCAAAACTGTGGAAAAATGGTGAGAAAACATGTATTATTTGGCATAAATAAGTTTGTTATTACATAAAATAGAGCAAAACCGGTTTGTTTTTATTGCATATAGTGACGTACTAATGTTTTAACAGAGTGAAATTGTGTAAAAAATCTACAAATATGTTCCTGTTTTAAGGCCAGTTTGGTTTTTTAATTCTCAAAACTGTGGAAAAACAGTGAGAATGTATGTATTATTTGGCATAAATAAGGATTACAGTTTGTTGTATAATAGACATATAACAATTTGACATTTAAAACATGTATTGAGGTCACAGCAGGAAATGCCCAGATGTAATCAATACCATTAATGATGACTGGTTAGGTGAGTCATTTTCAGGCTTCTGATCTTGAGGATGTGAGACACTTAATGGAACCCACTGTTTTTCCTGAAATGTCTGCAAACTTGTAATTGTTGTTTATTTATCATCACCTTTTTAGAAAACATTATCCGCCTCTTGCTGCAGATTTCAGGTTCCGTGTGTCGACATCGCGTCTTTCTGAAACACTGTTTGCTATAGAAATGTAGCTATTTATGTGAGTACGGTGTTTATTACGCCGCACGGTGTCTAATCTATATTTCCCCTCAGCTCACCCTTTTAATCCTTGCCGTTATTCATGAACCAAGAGTAGCAGCTGGACTTGGAAACACAGTCAATGACAAGAAGATGTAGTGTGATATTGAGAGAGCAGGGCGGCCAACACTTCATCACGTTGTTACAACAGATACAAATACAAAAACTTAATCACAGTAACATGTGCAAATAAAATGCATGTGTGTATATATCACTACACGTCCAGAGGACCTTCAGTCTCAGTGTATTTGATTCCTCTTGCCCTCCATCCCAACCAGGTTTTGACAAATGTAATTTACTGTCAATTTAATGAAGTATATCAACACATGTGTGCTGTTTGTAATGCCTTAAACTAATCCTGGATAATGTGCAGTTTAGTCCAGAAAATTAACCAAATCTAAGCTTACAATTGTGATATTTCATTAAAATGACTTTATTTTACATGTCACATTTAAAATTTTGCCAGAAAATAAAATAAAGTAAAAATGCTGCACTCTTCAGCACAACTAGGAAGCCATTAGTGACTGAAATGCAACCAACACGCACATGATAAAAATTCAAGAACCTTACAGCTAAACTGGGCTGAACTGCAGGATGTGTTCACGCATGACAAAGAGGAGACAAATATGGAAACAGAAGGATGTAAGTTTAAAAAAAAATATCTATAGAATGCAGAAGGTTCCAGGGTTGGTGACACCTGTGGGCACTTTGGAAAGTGTTTTGTTGATGTCAAGTTTTTCAGCATTTTTGTAAAATAAATACCCAACTGTTGAATTGTTTACAGCACTTTAGCTGTGTCATGGTACACATTAGACATATTTTGAATTCTTTCTACTTCCAGCCCTGATTGTACACTTTCCATCGAGGCGCTGGACTTTGCATTGCAGTGAAAAATTAAAACTTATGACAGGAGCACAGAAGAGCCTGACACTGTCCGGGCTTCACAGCATTTATTGGGCTGCAACTCATTAAAACGTGGTGCAGAAGAAAAGATCACGAGTTCAGACTTGTAATTTAAGACAAATGCAAAAAAATAAAAAATAAAAAAATATTCCAAAACTTTTGTAAAATTTTAATGAAGCTTTTTAGAAATCTCTCTTGACTTTTTCTTAAACTTTCAACCTGAAACTTTTAAGTGTCAGTTCCTAACTTTGCCCAGAACATCCCGCTGCAGCTCCTGCTAGGACGGCATCACCTCGACTGTCTCCTCAGGTTGCTATGGTGACAGTTGCCACGGATACAGGTTTAGTTGATGTCAGCTGGCTCAGCTAAGTCTTCCAGATTTTCGACTTCACTCGGCATCACATGCTGGTCAGTCTGTAAGCTTTATTTGGTTTCGTCATTTACTTTAGTTTCCAATTTATCAAAGACGGACTTCCATCAAAAAAAGGGAAAAGAAAAGTTTAAACTTTGGGACAGGAAAGGCTGACGTAGAGTTTGGCCGTGAAGGATTTCGAGAAAACCCGTCTGCTGCTTTACAACTCATGCTCATATTCCCCCGATGAACGATTCAGAACAAATATATAATCCGCAGGGATGGAGCAAATGTGTAGAAATGCCTCAAATGTAGTGTTCTTTCAACTATTTATCTTGTTTCCTGTTTTTTTTTTTGTTTGTTTGTTTGAGCTTTTATGGCACTATCAGAGTCAGAAGTGGTTCCAGGAAACAATTTTAATTGGCTCTCCAGCAGGTGGAGATAAGCAACGTCTCCTCCCATGAGGTGTGTGATGAGTTTAGAAAAAAAAAAAGAAAAGTGGGAGAATTCATTAAATCTCCTGTCCTGTCTGTCCCGTATAAACGCTGTGTTTAATGAGCCGCTCTCATTAGCACTTTATTTTCTCAGGCTTTCCTGCCACGCTCACGGACAACTCAGCACACACACAGCTTCTACAAATCTTGTTAAGCCTGTCTGTGTTTCTTTTTTTTGTTGTGTTTTTTTTTCTTCCTTCAAATCTGTTCAGGAAATTGTTTCGCGCCGCTGAGTGACCCTCCACCACCAGCTTTTTTAGCTGCTTCCCCATCCGACTCCTCCTCCTCCCCATCTCCTCGTCCGCCTCGCCTCTCTCCCATTCTCTCATCTTCTTCTCTTTCATCTGCGCTCTATTGTCTTCCTCACCCACCTCCCCCCCCCACTCCGCCGCTGCCACCTCACGCTCTTCATCCCTCTTCCTTTTACTTCAGGAAGATTAAGGTGAAGCGGATCACACTGGAGAGGGGAGGCGCTTTGGTCTGCGCACAATAACGTGGAGGAGAGCGAGAAGGGCTGGGGGATTGATGGAGGAGAAGAGTGGGAGAAAAGTGGAGGGGGGGGCAGATGGGTGAGGAAATGAAGATGGGTGAAATAATGAAGTGTGTAAAATCAAAAAAAAAAGAAAAAGAAAATCTGATTCCTGGTGGGGCGGTTTGCACAGCGTTCATCACTTATTCATCAGGATATAATGGGGGTTGCAGATGAAGATGTACGTATGCAGCGCGGCATGCTGGGAACGCTGCACCGGAGAAGGGTTGCAACGCTGAAGCCGAGCCTGCAGGTCCTGAACTTTCTTTGTGAGAGCAAGTTTGATTTTACTTCCCACGACTGACAAAACGCAGCCAAAAGGGAATCAAGCAAGTCAGAAATACAACTGAATACATGAATACATAATGCTGTTATGATAAGAAAGATAACGGTTTCTACATTTCCTTAAGTAGCCAATTAGTCGGTGCATTAAGAGTAAAAACACCCTCCGTTCCTGCTCCGGACAAACACCACATGGTTA
>NW_007578416.1:107144-122200 GCF_000690725.1 Stegastes partitus | reverse complement strand
GTTTTTCTGACAGAACATCATATTACAGATGAATAGTTCAAGGACCGTGGGTGAGTTTAAAATCTGATCGTTCGTCATGTGTTACAGTTTCTGGCTCTGATAAATGTTGTAGTTTTGAGGATTTTTTTAAAAGACGACATGCCTTTCCGTTGTACTGGCTCAGTAACAGTTGTAACTGACCTAATTATTTGCTGTAGGAAGTGTGAGCAGCAAAAATACGAGCACACATTAAAGCTGGTTATAATTCTGAGGTGTCCAGAACACCCTGGAGTCTTTATTTAACAGCTGACACTTGATCTGCAGCCAAAATCCCAAAATAATTGTCTTGTTTGTGATATTTTTGAATAATAATCACAGTCGACACTCGTCTCTGTTTTCTGTGCTTCACACTGACGGCGCTTTGCCTTTTTCGCGAAGCTCCAGCAGCAGGAATTCTTGGTTTGCATTAGCAGTAGTTTAGTAGACTGTAGGAGACGGAACAGTAAAATGTATTTATGCAGCGAGGAACACTGGATTACATGCTGCATAGTTTCCTGTAAACCGCTCGCCCATGTAAAGCAATCTGAATAAATGCAGGAATGACAGAGTGCACCACTAAAAATAGAAACAGCTATGTGTGGAGAGGTGGTTACTGAAAAATGCAAAGGAGTGATAGTATAAAAAAAAGAGCTGGCTGTATAACAGTGAGAGGAAAAATATAAAGCTTTATGCTTTGGACATCCGGAGGGAGTTCCGAGCGCGGTTCGTGTTTAAAGGAGCCAGCTGAGGTGGTTCGGATTAGGAGGCCTCCTGGGTGCCTTCCTTTGGAGGGTTTTCCGGGCACACCCAGCTGAGAGGAGACCCCGGGGTAGACCCAGAACTCGCTGGGGGGATTACACATCTCATCTGGCCTGGGAACGCCTCGGGATCCCCCAGGAGCAGCTGGAAAACCCTGCAGGGGAGAAGGACGTCTGGGACGACCTGCTCAGACTGCTGCCGACTCCGGATAAGCAGAAGAAAATGGACAGATACTTTTTTCATGAAACTGATCTGTAGATTTTCACCACTGGCTCTATTTTGAATGGCAATAAAATGATAGAAATTATTAATTGGAAGGGAGAAGATTCAAATCTTACGAGGAGATATTCCTTCATGATGATTTAAAGCTAATTGGCTTCGTCACGTGAGGACGGTTTATAGATTGCAGGTTTAATTATTACAAATCTCTGCACGTCTCCAGGTGATTTTTATCGCAGCTTGTATTCCTGGTTGTGCGTTCAGGTGGCGGACTCCTGAAATAACTGCAACACAGAGACACAAATACACTGAGTATTATACACACACACATGTATCACTAAGTGGTGTCAGTCCCAACAGCAAGTGCATCCCTCAGCCTCTAGAACCTGGTGACCAGGGTTACTGTTGCCCTGGTAACCAAGGAGGCGGATGCTGAAGCCAGGGTGGAGAAGTTACAATCAGGAGAGGAGGCAAGTGATGGTGAAGAAAAGCCAGGTTGAGGGTAGAATTTAACTAGAAAAAGAGATATAGGAAAGAAATGCAGCAACAGTGGAACACAAGGAACAGATTAGGAGGAAGAAATGAGAAGCTGAAGGGATGTAGGCTATGAAGTATAGAAGAACAATAGTTTGAGATAAGCCAGGAGGTCAGAGACAGAGAGAGACAGAGGTGAAGGAGGCCAGAAACTCAGCGAAGCATCTTCCTCATGGCGGCCGTCTCAGTCTGGACGAGGACGAGGCTCAGCAGCTGTGTCTCTGAAACTCATTACTGATTACATGGTTTTCTTTCATTGCTCAGCTGCGGCGTGCGACGTGGCTTTGCTGAATCTCACTTCTGTTTTTCGTGTAGACATTTTTGCACCTGTGTCTGGAGATGTTCACGCTGATTCTCGCATTATGTAAAGGGCCATAGATGCAGGTTAAGTAGCACATTATGAATCCACTGGTAAAGACCGTGTGAATCACGGCAGGCTGGAGGTTCCAATGACTCCTCTACTTTCCTGTGATGGAATCATTGAAACATGCGTCTTCTTCCATAAATTTATTATAAATCTTCTGGAAATGTGACAAAATCTGCTCAGTCAACAATAGACACGCAGCATTTTAATGTCCTTTGGCCGTTGTAAACCTCTTTTCACAACATTAGCTGCCTTATATACTCTGTAGCTGATGTGTTTTCTTACACAGAGTAACTCAAAGTTTGGATTACAGCAACTACTGAGAGACTTAGTTATGTCACGGTTATTTATACTGTGCAATTAAAACAACAGCCGTCGAGCCAAAGTGTTTACCGGTGGTGTAAAAAACAAAGACTTAAGCTGCAAATTTGCCTGAAGGTTGAGACTCTACAGTGTTGTTTGTTGTGTAAAATCACCTGAGTAGTTTAAATATCACTGTTAAAACCTCACAAAATAGACTCACTAAATCAAATATTAAAGTTAAGACCATACAATATTGTGTATAATATAAATTAACTGGATTAACTCAAGCGCTACGGTGAAGAACCTACAATACTACATCTGAACTACCTGATTTCCTGTTTCTAATCTCGAGGATGCAACTTTCTGGACTCTTTAGATCACAAGAGTTTTGCACAATAGAAGGCTGTGTCCTCCAGCCAACTTTTTGTACAGGAAAAACTAACTCAAAAAAGAAAGTTTAGACCCTAGAAAAGTATACAGAGGTAATCTGAGCAGTCTGTATGTAAAATAATGACCTTCAAACACAACACTATGAGCTGTTTTCCACTACAGGAACTTGTTTTAGGGCACCTGAACCGTTGTGCAGCTCGTAGAAACCACTCAACCTCTTTTAGGTTAATTTTCAGATGAGTAAAACTGCCCACTCAGGCGTCGGTGCTTCCACATGGCCCTAAAAATGCTGCTGAGATGATGAAGGAAAAGAAATTTGCATCTAATTGGCTGCCAAGGCCTACCTGACCTTTGTGCACTAAAAACACCGCCTTCAGTCATTTTCATGTTGCTATTCTTCTGAAAATATGGCGACAAAAAGGGCGTTCAGGCGCTGCATTTTACTGACTCAAGCATCTCTCTCAGCCACCTCGTCTCCGTGAGCCTTTGTTTCCCATCGAGCAGCACAGATGCTCTGCTTTGGTCTTTTTTCTGCTTCTTCTGGAGTCCTTTTCGCCGGCACCACTCAGCTCTCTGCATCTGTGTAGAGTTTAATTTGTCCAAAGCTTTGCCCACTCGAGTTGAGCAAGAGTGTCATATTTCACTGTGATTGCTCGTTGTTGTAAAGTTGAGTGTTTTTTTAAAAAGGTCCAATGTGCAAGAGTTTAAACATAAATACAGTAATAACCCTCTGAAACAAGAGCAGGTTCTGGGCTCCTGTCACTTTTTTTTTTTTTTTAACTCACTGTGGGCTCAATTTTCACTGTAACATAAAGTCCTGCACCTCTACGGAAACAACAGAACTATTACTGAACTCAAAAATGCCTCATGTGCAGTCTAACAAAGTTTTAATGCCATATATCATACAAAAAAGGGAAAAGGTTTAGTTTTTATTACTTATTTTACAAGAAAAACCTGGAATTAACAACATTTTTCCAAGTGCAGGTGTTTCCAATACTGGTTTAAAATGGCGACTCTACAGACTATAGACAGATATTTTACTATTTGCGCTTTTATTTTGTTTCCATACACGTCTCCTTTTTGATCTGTGTAAACACTGCTTGCAGTTTAACCCAGTTCTACCAAAACCCCTGAATTTCTCTCATGTGACTCTTGATCGCAACTGAGTCACAAATGTCTTTCTGATTACACAATTTTTTTTACATTTTTAGGTAATCTGGTTCGAGCACACACTTCATTTTTGGCAATTTTTAAAAATGAGACAAAGTTATTTTGGTAAAAATTGTGATATTATACTTAAATTAGTTTTCCCCAGGGCTGCAAGGTGGTGCAGTTGGTAGCACTGTTGCCTCGTAGCAAAAAGGTTGCTGGTTTGTGTCCTGGTGGGGGCACTGGGATCTTTCTGCTTGGAGTTTGCATGTTCTCCCCATTCCGCGTTCTCTCCAGGTTCTCCAGCTTCCTCCCACAACTTGGTTGTCTGTCTCTAAGTGTAGCCCTGTGATAGACTGGTGACCTGTCCAGGGTGTCTCCTGCCTTCACCCTGAGTCAGCTGGAATGGACTCCAGCCCCCCATGACCCTAGTGAGGATTATGCGGTGCATAGATAATGGATGGATGGATAGTTTCCCCTGCCAAACAGCATGTCGTATCTATATCAAGGTTCATTGGAAAGTTCTACATCTAATGACTCTCTCTGTTTTGTGTCTGTGATAAATGCTGTAATTTTGGCAATTATTATAAGACAGCTTGTCTTTCAAACCCACCGACTGCAAATAACTACCTGTCACGTAAAGACACGATGGAGTAAGACTGAAATAAAGCCGTTCTCCATCTGTGTGTGTTGTAATCCCTACATCTTTACGCCGCATTGGAGACGCCAAAATGTTGTCCAGTATTCAGCCAGTATGCTAGAAAAAGAACAAGAATTTAAAAACAAAGCAGTTTATTTTTGTTATTGACCAAATTTATGCCCACTTGTGTAATTTCACTTCAGTGTGAAAGTCTGTGCTGCTGTTTTGAGGCTCTCCTTTGATTCTGCTGCTCCTTCTTTACTCGTGTCTCTCCTGCTCCGGTCTGTCTATGTCTGTTTCCACACATCTGATCTGCTCCGGTCCAAATAAATGTGGAAACAAAAGGAGCTAAACAAACACTAAAAGACATATGGAGAGACAGTAACGGGTTACTTGAGTTGACAACAACTTGCTGCAACCATTCAGTGTTTTTATAATGCTAGCATGAGCTAACTGTTGTGGTCGGATTATCATTTGTTAGCTGTCGTGTACGCAATGTTTCTGTTTGTGAATGAAACTAAAAGGAAGGGGATTTGTGGCCGGTATTTCTGACATCCGCTGGTACTGGACGTTGCACAGAAAACCCAGCGGTTGATTTCTAAACCTGCAGACCTCAGTGAGTTTTTTTTATTTCCTCCACCGCTGAAACCAGCCTGCACTGTAACAGTAGTAGCCACCAGAGCTCAGCCCATCCCTCCCTGTTTATCCAGCCTGCATTAGAATTGTAGATCCAGTATTTCCAGTGGAGAAGGTGCTACTGTAGGAGCTTTACATTTATGTCTTTCTACCTACTGTTTCTCTGTCAAAGTGATGCTGCATCGCCGACATGCGACCGACGAATACGCGACCGAGCGACTTGAATAATTTGCGTGGGCGCGTGTGAGAGGGTGAGAACTGGCACAGTGTGTGTTGTTGTCAGCTGGGTGTGTGTGTTGCTGGGTCTGATGAGGTTACACCCAAAGCATGAATAATGCAGAGGACTGTAGGAGTGAGAAAGAGTGAGGGAGGTGGAGGAGGTAGATGGGTAATTGGGTGAAAGGAGAGCAGAGAGAGAGAGAGAGGGAGAGGAACTCCTCTCAGGGATTTACTACAGGGTTGAGGGAGGAAGTAAAACACACAAATGAACCAGAAAGCCCAACACAATATGCAGAACGTCCCTCTTGTTGCCTCATCCCCTTTATTGTCTTCTTCTCTGCATTCTCTCTTTTTTTCCTCCCTCCCTGCCTCCCACTGTTCCTCCCCGCCTTCGACCTCCATCCTCCCCCTCGCCTCCCCTCCGTTCTCGCCTCCCTCTCTGCGGGCCGATGGAGCTGGCGTGCTATCTGAAGAGGCTGCATGTTTCTGATGCTTGTTTTTGTGGACTCGCCTTCTGTTTAGAAACAAACTCGGGCAGGCTGCCTCCTGTTAACCACTGCCACCAGTCCGGCAGTCACTTCCACCAGTTAAAGCGCTCCAATAAACCAAATGTTTGGGAGCACATTACCACTTGCTTTTTATAGCCTCCTCCAGTCCTCGCTGCAAACACAAACGTCCCCCTGATGATGTGTTCAAATGGTAAAATGTGCAGAATTTTCATGTTTCTGTCAAGCAATTCTTGTACAAGTTGTTTTGTTTTTGTGCAAAAAAGATCAAACTCATTTGAAAATTAACCGTTTGCTGAGTGCACAGCATCCGTGTGGCTTATATTTGGTTTATGATGATCGGTTTGTACATCAATTAACAGTTCAGTAGCATTCTTTTTTAATTTTATTTGCATTTTAGCCACTTTCAGATGCTTTCCGTTAATCTGACAGCATCTCAACGTGTCGGCTTCCTGTCTGGATGTGTGCCCTGCTCGCTTTTCTGTTAAAGTCGCTGTTGTAGTACGTCAGACTTGAACACATCACAAGTCTGAATTCCGCGCTGTCATAATCACTTATAAGGTTCACACCAGTGGGAGTGCCTGGAGTTGAATGAAGCGACTTGAGGAAGGATTTTTGTGCGTTTCAGCACGAATATTGTTTAAAAGCATCCTAGAGTACAAAAAGTTGTCCAATTTTTTGTCAAGTGACTGTTGATCACAGCAAAGTGGTTGATGGCGTCACGGTTGCACTGAAGAGCACAGAATTTTTTAGTATTTTACCGAATCTTGTTCAAGCAAACGGTTAATTTTTAGTGAATTTTTAGATAAGACTTGTAGAATTAAGCAATTTTGTTGAAATATCACAAGTTTAAGCTCAGACTTGGTTAAATCCACCAACCGAGCTGCACGTCACTTATGAGTACTTCAAGGACTGTTGGGAAGTTCAAAACCAAACAGTTCTATCTATTTTTACAGTTTGCTGCTCTCATAAATAGCGTATTTTTGGTGATTTTTGTAAAAACAACATTCCTTTGCGTGCGCCAAAGGGTTTAGGAGTTCAGACGGTAAATCATTTAACAGTCTGGAGGTGCTAAAAACACTCTTTGTAGATGTTCGCACGAGGAAACTCTGCGTCAAGCATGAATGTTCTGTAATTTTTGAAACCCAGCAGCCACACAGGTTCTCCTTTGTGCACATTGTTTGCAGGAAATGAGGAGAATAATCGAAGCTCGTGACTGAAAAATGGAGGACAACGTGTTCTGAGCTCGGCTGTATTAACCCGTTAGGTTATTAACCACTGATCACCACCCAGTCCTCACATGTGTTGGGGTTTAGAGGGTTGAACCTTGAGCTGCCTTACCGACACTTACTATCCAAATTTAAAAGTACATCAGGGACCCGCACCTCTAGATCTGTTGTGCCTAAACGTTACCTGAACTGCAGTTACAAAACCGTACAGCCTCCAGCGACAAACAACTGCCTCATATTATTTTATTGTGTGTATAACATCTGCGATAAACAAAGTTTCCCGAGCAGAAAGCACAGAAATGAGACAGGCTCAGTATAGATCACAGCCTGCTTGAGTGACAGGTTGGCTGAGCTTTTAGTCAGGTGCAGGGATGCTGGGGTCTGATCAGTCAGGACTGGAGGCAGGACGGAGGAGGAGGAGGAGCAGTCAAAACCACCGACCCGCTCAGTTAAGTCTCGGTTATTTATACCGTGCAATTAAAACAACAGCCATCGAGCCAAAGGTGCTTTACAGTAGAGAACAAAGACACTGCAAATTTACCTAACAAGTTTAAATATTAGGGCTAAGACTCTACAGCGTTATCTATTCTAAAAATGTACTGGAGTCATTTAAATATCACTGGTAAAAACCCTGTTACATCTTCCAGCAAAATGCAGCCAAAGCAGGTGCTTCTAAGCTCGAGGATGTAACTTTCCAAGGAACAGAAAGTCTTCACAGATCGTCAGAGTTCAGTGAGTCGTACAGTAGCGTTGATGCTTTAGTCTGTTTGCACAATAAGAGGCTGTGAATTAAACCGTGTGCTCCACTTTTTGCACAGTGAAAAGTACCTGACAGACTAAAAAAAATAAAATTATACATGGAAAACTCGAGCTGCTCGTCTTGATACTCATAGTTAAAGGTTTTTTTCCCACTTGTAGGACGTTTTAGGGCGACTCACGTCTTTGTGCAGCTTCCAACTGTAGGAATCTTTCCTGTTGAGCCTTTTTTTGCATGAAAAAAACCACCTACTCTGGTGCAGGTACTTCTGAGTGGCTCTAAAAAAGCCGCTGAGATGGAAACACTGGCACCGATCCAGGACAGGCGCTGTCTCGTACTCATTTGCATCTCGAATCAGGACAAGGTTAATCACACCAAAGGGGGAAAAGAGTGCAACGACACGGGGCAGCAACACATTTTTTAAGTACAAATCCTAGCCAGCAGAGAATAGATGCTGAGAGTGCAGCGTGAGTGTGTCTGCAGTCAGGTTAGCGTCATGCTAATGGTCTGGTGGACGTCTCCAGAGCTGGAGCGGCGGGTGGTCGGCACCCTCGTCCTCCATTAGCGCTCACACTCTCATATGTGCACGCTCGGTTGAGCTCTCTGTGGTCAGCTGGTGCTGCAGCAGCCGGGATGTCTTCATTACAGGAGGAGGCTGAGAGCGCGATGAGAGAGGAAGAGCTGGCAGAGGCTTGTACTAACACACTGCAACGCTCACACTGCCTTAACCAAGCTACGGGACTGTGACAGAGTTCCTGCTCGCTGAGGGAGTCCAGTACAGCGAGAGGAAGCGTTTAGGAGGAACGTGTGCCTCTCTGCTGCTCAGATATAATTTCCATACTGCTAAAACGGTGTTGCTTAGAGACATATTGACTGGGGTTGCTAGGATACCGTTTTAATTGGTTGATGTGTGAAGCTGAGGCAGGGTTGTGGGGGTTTCCGGAGGTAGCGGACCAGCCGGGGGGAGCACATCAAACCCTCCGTTATCCTAACAGATAGAAGCCTGCTGCTGCTGGGAGACCACGTTGGCTCTGCAGAGAGAGACTTGTGAAATAGAAGTTGATGCCTCTTAAGCTGTGATGTGAAAAAAGAAAAAAAAAAGAGCACAATTCAATTCAGATTCGCTGCAACATAAACAACTTTTATTGGTTGCCATGGCAAGCAAGATCAAACCAATGGAAAGTAATAAAACTTCTAAAAATAGGCAGCTCAGGAAGTCTCCAGAGAACACACCTTCCTCGGCTGTTGGTCCTGAAGCTGTTTGAAGACCAGCTGAAAGGGAAACGCTGCAACGGCAAACTGCTCACAGACTGGATGATGGAAACTCTTCTCTTCTCTTCTCTTCTCTTCTCTTCTCTTCTCTTCTCTTCTCTTCTCTTCTCTTCTCTTCTCTTCTTCTGTGTCTATGACCCACTTTCTCATGTTTGAAGGCATCATTGTGGTCCAAGGTGTTTGATCATTTCTGCTGTCTGGCTGGTCTTGTCCGACCCCCTTTGACAACAAGAGGCAGTGGTTTTACTTCTTGTCTGTTCTAACAGATGTATTTTTGTCAAACGAAGGATGTTCCAAACACACTTTCCAGATTCATTTTATCGTGTACCTGCCGATACCAGTACGGTATTAAGCTGTAGTACCGGGTTACACCACCAGGGGCATCTTACTTACCAGCACACTTACTTGTCACGACCAGAGGAGGCGGATAGCTGCATGTCGACAAGTAGAAAGGACTGCGCTGATTTAGCTGGTAAAGGGGCACCATGACAAACTCTTCTCTGTGGCTTAATGACCTCCAGCCAACCACCAAGTACTAAATCAAGGTGCTCTTATGACTCAGTGACAGGTGGCAAACACTTTTGCAGATTGTTTGATGTGGTCGCGTTGCAACGGATATAAAGAAAAAGTCGGGTTTAGCTCTCTGCCAACACAGATCAGCTACACTTCGATCTTAGATGAAACCTTTTATTCGTTATTGGTGTTTTGTTTTGTCTTAATGTAGCGGAATCCTATAAATAATGTTAGCCAACCATTCTGCAGGTACTACTCACAAGCATGACAGTGGAGTGGCTTTGCTGCAGCTGTTTCAGTAAAAGAATTTGCAAGAAAATATATATTTTTACTCTACATAGTGTAGACATTTTGCTGCCTACATTTTTGATTTGTTTCCTCTCTGCTCTGTGTAAACACATCCGGCAGTTCAGCTGATGAGTTTATGAGTTTTTGTCATGTGCCGGCCAGTCATAGCGGAGTCACTAATAGACACACAATTGCACCAAAGAGCGAAGAATTGTTAGTTTTTTTAAATATAAGATCAAGCAATTTTTGATACTTTTTTAAAATAAAAAACACACTGAATGAAGTGATTTTGTTGAAATATCACAATTCTACATTTAGTTTACAGAAAACATGAGTTCAGGGATCATCAGAAAGTTGTAAATTGGACAATTCTAATATAATTTTAGCATTTTTTAAATCGAAAACATGCCTTTAAACTCCTCTGGTTTTGGGGTTGATATTACTACGATATATAAATACTGCAGCACTTCTGGCTGTAAATGTTGGCTGGATTTCCTTAAAACGGCTGCTTTTTAGTTGATTCATTGACTTTTCGGCTTATATTTTAAATGTTTCTTCCAATTCACTTCAGCTCCATCATTTAATGCAGCCCGGGTCGGTTGTTCAACGCTTTCAGACGGCTGCTACGATCGTTTAGAGCTACATTTTCCTATATTGCCTCTTTTCCTTTTTTTTTTTGCACCTGATTGCCGGTCCACTTCTCTGAGAGCTCTGACTCGATTTGTCTCCTCTGAGACTGATTGAGCTCCTTCACGCTAAGCTGAAGGATATAGGGAGTTATCGGCGGATCAATACCAACACTTACACCCCTCCTGCCAGCCGTCTGTCTGCCTGCAACACTTCCCTCTTCCTCCCACAACGACTGTGGTTACGTTATTTAGAATAAGCAACACTGCAATCACAATTACATGACCCCCAGTCTTTACTCTTGATTGGAGGTTACACAGAAACGAGGGAGCCACTCACTGTCTCATTATGCTGAACCCCGTCATTACCGACACTGTCTCTCATGTTGACCTCTGACTTCGCAAAGTTTGTCAGAGAACGTAAATCCAATGAGAGTCCCTGCTGAGCTTCAACAGATGAAAAGCTTGATGAAGACAATCGGGTTGATGCAGAAAGGTTTGACTGATTACAGGCTGTGTGCATGACATCAGTAAATGACATGAATTCAGCTTGTCTTGTGTACACCGTGTGATAGAAAATCAATGTTCCCCCCAAAGAGAGAAGCTCCTTCACTGCATGATGTTATTAAATCATCACCACGTGTTCATTAAAGTGTTTTTCTTTTTGTCTATTAAAAACCATGATACAGATTGCTTTACATTTCTCCCAAGACATCTTCTCTGTACATTTAAATGACAGAGTTAGCTAGTTAATGGCTACTTTCCTTGCATCGTGGTATTCATCCCTCTATGACGCTGATGAAAACATCAGGCTGCCTTCATGTTTGCTTTGGACGAGCAGAAGCAGGTAGCGGAGGCTCTGTCCGCAGGCATTCTTTAAAACGTGGCCTTTTCTGTGTGTTTTGGCCTTTTCGTCCACACGGATGCAGCTTTAGGTCACTGAAAACTGAGCTTTTGGAAACTCCTCTTACAGTGATGATATTTAGAAACTCAGTTTGCAGCGAGGACGTGGAGACGGGAATGTTCTCAGCTTGTGATGTCAGAGTTACTGCTGTTGTCTCCTTTATTTACATGAGGGGGGATTTTGTGCACAGGTTGCAAAAATAGTCCCTTGATAATGTTTTTTTTTTTTCAGTTATTCTGTCACTATAGTGAGAAAGTGAGTCCACACCTCCATCCTCGATGCAGGATTGTTGGTTGAGAACACATTACAGCTTCTCTAAAGGCTTCTGATTGGCTAACGTGGCTCTACAGTTGCAGTTATATCTCCGCCTTTTGTTTTTGGAAGATGTTTTTAATTGTGTTTGAGAGGTTTTCTTTTAAAACAAATGAGGACAAACCCAGTTTTTAAAGACTGCTCGGTTGCACTAAAGCAGCAGCAGTAGTTTGTTCATCCACCATGCAGAGCTTCTCCTCTGCCTCTCTGCCGTGTTTTGCAATAATTCGTCAGAGCATCGAGGCTTCCCTAACGCCATGAGGTGTCATTTTTTTATTTTTGTTTGCATGTAGTATAAAAACAGAAAATACAAAGTCTTTATAACTGACTTTAGGTGGTGTTGTGTGTTATATATATTTAAATTTTGTACAGATTCATTGTCCTTCCCTGTGTGCAGGTTTTAAACTAAGACAGAGCTGAAGCTTCCTACTGAAAGAACTCCAGGTTTTAAATGTCAGCGTGTGTTTGCAGGTGTTGTGGATACAGAGAGGAAGCAAATGGGCGTATTTCTGTAACGGTCAGGAAACATTTGCCTTCTTGGCCGAACAAACTGCATGACTGTTTGTAGATGAGACGTGAGTCAAATGTCTGAACAACTTTTTGCATCCGATATCAGGCAGTTTTCTGGAGCATAACGGCGTCACTGTACTTCCCCCTTTGCTTCTAAGAAACATCAGTCATTACCTTCCATAATGTGTTCTCTTTTTTTGTGTGCATTTTGAAACGTTGCATTATAAAACGTTAATGGAACCATCGAACTTTAGGGGTTTTATTGGGTGCGTTTAATGGGACATTTTTTTCCATCAAGGTCTGATGTAATGAGCATTTAACTCACATAACGGATCAGCTGTTGTACTTTATATTACTGTCTTCGTCTCCAAAGAGCATCCTAAAGAATATATGAAGTGTTCATTTGCAAAAACACATAACTCCATTTTTGTAGATTTTCAGAAAACGTATTTTGTTGTTGTTGTTTGCTTGAGATAATCTCAATCAAACAGAAGATGAGTTGATTTGACTCAGTAGAAATGGCATGACAACAAAAGAGATAACTTAAGTTTGATTGATATTGTCTCAGGTAGACGATGGAAAAGTGGGTTTTCTGAAGGTTTGAGAAGTTATCTGTTTTTGCAAATGAACTCTTCATATACAACCAATTCCTGAAGACTTTTATCCATTTTCTTTCATAGATGAACAAAGTTTTGTTCCTTTCTTCTTCTTCTTTAAGGGTTTTTCTTAAGCTAGGTTTTATTTCCATCTTCTTCTACTCTTTTAATTGCAGCTATGCGTAACTCAGCCTATACTGCCCCCTCCTGGAGACCCATTGCAGCCTCGTTCATTCACTCCAAAGCAGAAAACGGAAACAAGCCTAATTCATGTGGTCTTCTCCCAAAAATGTGTTGCAACACGTCAAAAGTTGTTTGGCGATCACATGGAAACTCGTCCTGTATTCACATGATCATGAGAGAATATTTAAACACACAAATGCAACAAAAATGTGCTGCAAATATTCTTTTAATAACTTACAAACGATGTTGTCAGTTCCAGTGGTTCCACGTTGACCTGCTAACATACTTTCAGTTAATTTAACAGCGGGTTAATGGCTTTTTTTTTTGTTAATGAGATGGCAGCGTATTATTATGTGGCCTATTTTAGTCGTGTTCACGGCTTTTGTTGCGGTTTGTTTTGTCAGAAAACATTGGTCTGCGCGTTGAAATGTATAGCGTCAGGGCGTTATCAGCCCACTGTGCCAGTCAAGCTGCATCCTTGTCTGCCTCTCCACAAAGCTTCTCTATCTCCATCTGAGACACCGAAGATGGAGTAATTTCCCCTAACGAGACCAACCTCTGTAATCACTGATTACCACCTTCCACAATCTCGTGTAATCAGCCTCCTCCATCTTATCACAAAAGGCTATGTGTGTGTGTGTGTGTGTGTGTGTGTGTGTGTGTGTGTTGTAGGGGGAGGCTACACACTGATGCACATGTGTAGGTGGATGGTAATGAGGGGATTTGTTGTTAAGGAATACACAAGATCTGGAGTTTATTCACTCGCAGGCTTCGGTGACCCCCTTCGGCTCGGTCAATTACTCCTGCTGTGTTACATTTTTTTTGATCTTACAGAAATGATGTCACCTTTATTTTGTAATAGAAAAAAGGTTGCTACTCGGTGACTTAAGGGCTTATTGCTGCTTAACCTGCATGGCCTGCGTGCACCATTCATAACAAACACAACGAAATGCATGGAAATCACCGAGCTGGATAGATGTGATGAGTTCTGGGGCGCTCTGTCGTCAGTCACCACTCAAAAACAAGCTGATGTGTGGAGGCAGACGCACAAAGATGCTAACAGTAATCCAGAGTGCAGCTAATCAGCAGTGTGTTGCCAGCGGAGGGAGACGGTGTATCTGCTCCTGGGTCAGTGATCTGTGTGAATTATAGATTACAGCTTTTCTATCCCAGGTTTTGTAGCCAGGCCCCTGGGATGCTCTGCAGAGGGAGAGAGAGCGAGAGAGAAGGGGAAAAAATGGAAGAACTGTGGAGCACAAAAAGCGTCGAGTCGACCTTTTGCAGAATGCACAAATAAGCTCCAACTGCCTTTCTTCTTAATCAGTCTTTTACACTTTGGATGATCTGGATGTTTAAACTGGATTACCAACGGGGCAAAGTGAATCCTCACCAATACCAGGAGGCCCAAAGCTGCAGGATTCATTTATGTTGGCTAGTTAGCACTAATGCATCTGGTAATCGAGGGTTTAGACCTTTATTCGTTCAGTCATGTGCTCATCTGTTGTCCTGGACGGTAAAATGATGCAGGACCGGCTGGTAAATAGTGTCCCAGCAGCTCATTTCCTTCCTCACAGCACTTTGTTCTCCATTGTTCAGTCATGATCTTCGATTGTTCTCCTCTTTCCCTGCAAACAATGTGCACAGCTGAGGACCTGTGTGACTGTCGGGTTTCATGAAGTAAAAATAATCGTCCGTGCCCGATGCAGAGTCCTCTGAACGTCTACAAAGAGTGTTTTCAGCGCTTCCAGACTGTTCAATTATTTAACCGTCTGAACTCCGAAACCCGCTGGTGGGTTTTAAAAGACGCTATCTTTGAAAAATCGCCAATTTTTCACAGCTACAAACTGGAAAAACTCAAAGAATCCACAGTTATTTAACTTTCTGATCGGCCTGTCCGTGTGAAAACTTGACTAAATCTAAGTTTAGAATCAGGATATTTCATCAAAATGACTTTATTTTACATGTCTCATTTTAAAAAGTTAACGTTTTACAGCAGATTCTGTATTAAAACTTTAAATATTTGCGCTATTCTCTGGAATTGAGAAGCCATTAGTCTCCGCTGCGACCATCAGACATGTGACCAAAATTAATTGTGTATACAGATAGGATTCAGAAACAAATTTAAAATC
>NW_007578416.1:102555-106838 GCF_000690725.1 Stegastes partitus | reverse complement strand
CAACCCTCCATTTTCTCAGATCTTATTGTTATTGCTTTCTTGATGCAAACTATCACGATTCATGAACAAGTGGACCAACGTTACCCAGCTATGATTCCCTGTCGTGCACATGCAGGTACATCCATATGAGCACAGATGGAATTTTCTATTTTTCTTAATCCTGGTGAGATTGAAATGTATATCAGCACAGACCTCTTCAGAAGCTTATGGGCTGTGATGTAAATCAAGTCGTGTAAAGATGTGATTCAGGCTGCAAATCCACACTTGAGTTTCACCTCCATATTAAATATGTCGCTGCTGAAAGGTCACAACATGCACCTACAAACACGTATATAGGACGGCTTATATTAAGGAGACTACAGCATCACACAGCAAATGTGAGCTGTATTTTACTACAACAGTTAGCTGAATTTTGTGATGCAGTAAAAATTAGAATTTTGGTGTCAAAATTCAAAATTACACAAACTCCAACCCAAAACTTAGTTGAAACATCTTTGTCTATTTGTATTTTATACACGTTTAATTAAAAGAAAACTTTTCCAGAAGCTGTTAGTGGGTTTGAAAGATGTTATCTTTTAAAAAACGAAAATTTTTCATAGCTACAAACTGCAAAAACACAAAGATTCTGCAGTTTTTTAACTCTTTGATATGCCTTTCCTTATGAAAGTTTGACTAAATCTAAGATTACAATAATAATATTTCATCAAAATTACTTTATTCAATGTGTCTTGTTAGAAAAATTGCAAAAAGTGACAATACTGGTGACTACAGATAGAGAGAAACAGCTGCATCGGTGTTGTAGCAAATTTTAAAATCAATTTATTCTTTTGGGAAACGTTTAGAGAAACAGTAATGATGCGGATAAACGGATCTGATATTCGTCCAGGCCAATAATCAGCCGATACCTCGTCCTCAGCAACACACAAACTGCTTAGAGTGCACATTTTGCATGAATATTCAAGTCATGAATTTACCAAAAAAAACACCAAGAGTCTCCAAAACATGGCAAATACTTTATTACTTAGATTATTGCATTATATCTTGTGTATATATTAGGATTGGACTGACATTGTTTCAAAGGAGACCTATAGCTGATACACATGTGCAGTAAAAATGAAACTTAAACACTCGTCTAAAATGAATTAAGTTAAACTTCACTTTTAAAAGTTTGTCCTTCAGTGTTGATTGGCCATTATTCATTTTATGCAACCAATCAGATGTGACGCTGTTCGAGACCACAGAGTAACTACAGATAAACACGGCAGCATCAGAGTCAAGCAGCACATTTTTAAATTAGCTAATTTTCCCGAGAATCGATTTTAAACCAAAGAAATTACCCCAATCATTGGTAAAATACTGGAAATCCAATAATCAATCAACCACATGTCTTGACCAGCTTGAGTTGAAATACAGCAGGAACATCCAAGCAGTAAATCCACTGAGCAACACGCCAAAGAGCGTCTGGACGGTAGCATGCACTCACACACTCTTTAAAACGTCTGGATTCTGTATATAGTTGATAGTGCCCGTTTTGTTGCCATCTCAGCTTTCCTCCATCAGACTTTACTCGATCGTCCATCGTGACTTCAGTCGTCTTTCTTCTGAATCGGTTCATAAAACACAGTCACCTTCACAATGGCGCCTGAGGGAGTGTCTTTGTGTCGTTTCAGATAACGTTAGCGCTTAACCTGCATAACTGCACGGCGAAATCATACTTAAAATGCAAAATAATCGGCAAGAATCTCTCAGCATTTTCTTATTTAATGACTAAGTGCCCCTAATGGACTCGTAACGCACTCATAACCTCTTGAAGAAAAGTGCTAAAATTTCTTATTTATCACTTCGGCTTATTGAGATGTGGATCCCTCTTTGATAATTGAATCTCAGCGTGGCGGCCATTAATGTGTCATCAGCGCCTCTCGGGTAAAACGGCAAAAAAGATGAACGCGAGCAGAAATTCTATTATCAGTGTTTGCTGGTTTGACGGGTGTTTGCTTCCACTGGTTGTGCTGGAAAAACCCCCGAACTGGCTGACTGGACCTTTTGTGCACATGAGCTGATGAGCATGTTTGCGTGCGTGCACGTGCGCGTGCGTGAAAGCCATTGACTGTGATAATGGAAGTCAATACGGCCCGTGTGATTCGGGGCCTCGCGGGAGCGTTTGTCTTTGATTAGAGCGCGGCAGAGAATGGCTGACTGCACAGGAACCTTAATTGTCTCCCTGAATCACTGCGCTGTGACTTCTGACAGTAAAGCTGACATGACCGACTGACTCCGTTCTCCAGAGTACATGTGTAGTCAATTATGGCCTGCTGTTTGATAGTGAGGGTTTGTTTTTTTGTGTGTGTTTTATTCTGACAGGTTTTGGGGTCTTAAACACGTCTTAAGCATCGGTTTAGTTTCGTGCAGTCGTAAAATGTACAAAAACAAAGCGGAGCCTTGAAATCAACAAGTTTTTCATCCAGTTTACAGAGTGAAAAGCAGATATAAGAAGTAAAAACAGAACTAGACTCCACTGCAGCTTCTACCTGTTGCTATGTCCTACCTAAGGTATAGTTTATGTATTTTATTTTGAAAAGCCAACATGGTCAGTTAAACATCTCTGAGCTTTTAGTTTAAAAGTGTAGCATGATCTACAGAATTCTGTCCACTCCCTTTAAATATGGGTGTTGGCTCTGGAATTCAGACTTCCATTTTTTATAAAGAATAAATAAATAGATCCAGAGCTGCTCACTAAGCGCTGCTATTGGATATGGGCTCTTATTTTGAAAGTGTGGCCAAACATAGACATTATTTTTCCGTCAATGCGTGTTTTAGAAACAGACAGAAAGAAGCACTGTCTGCTGAGCTCCTTTGAACATCAGGGAGATTTTGTTTTGACAGTCCGGCACAGGGGGAATGCTTTCTGATGGATGCTTTAACTTCTACCCTGACCTGGTGGTAGGACACAGAGGTTTACTGTATTGGAAAAACTCTCCCATGTGTCTCTGATCCGTCAAGTCCGTTGTTGTTAATTTCGACTTCGCAGCAGTCAAAGAGATTTTCTTCAGGTGGAAATTTCAAAAACCATCCGATGGCTTAAAGGCTAAAAACTATAACTTTGTAAAAGAGGTCTTTACCTTTGATAGTGAAATAGGAGATATTGCTGCAAAGCTGCAAAGGTTGTCATTTTAATAAGGCCAAAAAAGACACCAAGCCAACATAGTGCAGCCTCATGCACACAGCTTTAAAGAAGTGTTCAGAGGAAGGTTTTTTTTTTTTAGTCATATCCCTTAATAATTAAACATTTTCAGTGATAAGGTCATGCGAGTTAAAGCAGGAGCTCCGGTCTTATCTGAAACACTCGACTCCTCTGATAGTCGGCTGTGTTCACACTGTCAGCAGAGCAGCTCGGGAGCTCCTGCTTTGATGCCGTCGTCGGGATGTCACGTCTCCTTTTTAAGTTCTGCCTTTGAAAAAAAAAGTCTCGCTCAGGTTAAACAACTCCGAACCGTCCGCCCACGCAGGTCTGTCATGTTTAAGTAAATCCTTATTTTGATGGATTACCCATCAGGCCTCCATGGCAGTACTGGGGGACAATTTAGAGCAGGTCTATGAAAATTGATTACCAATAGGTCAATAAGCCTGATCTAAGCTGTCTGTTGTCGGCGCTCCAGAGCTCATGTATTGTAGTAGGGCAGTGAGTGATGCCGACAGCTGAACACCGTGTTGATTCCTGGGCTTTCTGTCATAATGCTGATGTGTCTAACGAGAGGAGGCAGCCGTCACTTCAATCAGGCCTCAAGTTGGTTCTGCTCAATCTGAACAGAAACTTTATGCAGTAACAAAACTGCACTTTTATGTCCTTCTTACGGATGTTAATGCTTCACTGTTAATCAGTTAGTAGAGGCTAATAATTTAATTGATTAATAATATATTAACTGATAAGGCTGAAGATGTAGAATATGCAGTTTAACAGCCAGTAAATGTATTATGATTTGTTGTAGTGCTTCTTTGTTCCACCAGGTGGAGCATTTCAGTGTTTTCGTTTTAGATGGAGTTACAGGTGTGTTTGCTGACCGTGCATAAAACGAGGGTAGCTTCCTGCTGTCTGGGTGGTACCTGATAAACACTGCAGCATGAAGTTGTGAAAAAGTTGTCTAGTGTCTGTTCGGTTCAGCTAGCTACCTGATGCTAATGCTAAGCTAATGCTAACATAACCCGGGAGCTGAGTTTCTGTTTCTGACACTGATGCTTCCAACAACATTCAAACAGTGGCGACGTCCATCTGTGTCGCTCTGTCT